>NW_025225099.1:1188331-1195937 GCF_018294505.1 Triticum aestivum | reverse complement strand
TCCCCATCGCCAACCACCGCCATCGCCCGACGCCGCCCGGAGCTCGTCCTCGCCGGCGCCCCTCCCCACCGGCCTGCTTCCCCTCCGTTGCATCGTCTCCGTCCTCCTCCTCGCCCCTCGTTGCCCTGGACCCTACACGCCCCCCCGTGAGCACCTCTCCTCCTTCCCCTAGGTTCCCGCTCGACGACCGCGGCCATAGCCGTCGTGCGCACGCACGCTCGCACTCCCGCCGCGCGCCTCGATTACCTCCCCTTCCTGTGAGCCGCTCCGGCCAGCCCCGCCACTACCTCCACCACCGCGCCACCCGCGGCCCTCCGCCGCCTCTCCTGGTCGGCGTCGTGGGCACCGGCGCCTTCGTCCATGGCCTCGCCCGGGCAGCCTCTGGGCTCGCCTCGCGCCAGGCGCCCCTGCGCCCGTTAGCCCTTGCGCCCGCTTAGGCCCTGGGCCTATGACAGATGGGGCCCCAGCCCCAGAACGATTAAAAAAAAGAATTAAATATATATATATATAATAAATAAATTAATTAATTAATTAACTAATTAATTAATTAATTAACTAATTAATTAACTAATTAATTAACTTATCTAATCTTGTTTAGTTTAACTAATTAAGATTAACTAACCTAATCACTAATTAAGTAAATAATTAATCTAATTAATCCTGGTTAATTAACCTAATAACTAATTAACCTAATTAACTACTGTTAATTAAACTTAATCAGGTTAATTAGTTAACAGTGTATGACGAACGGGACCCACCTGTCAGGGTTGACTCAGTCAACCCCTGTTGACTGCTGACGTCAGCATGACATCATGCTGACGTCATAAATACATTTTTTCGAATTAATTAAATAAATAATTAAATTCCAAAATTGTTAAAATCTTTTAAAAATCATATCTTTTAATCCGTAACTCGGATGAAAATGTTTTCTACATGAAAGTTGCTCAGAACGACGAGACGATTCCGGATACGCAGTCCGTTCGTCCACCACACCCCCCTAACCTATCGAACCCGCAACTTTCCCCCTCCGGCTCCTCTGCCCGAAAACACGAAACACCGGGAATACTTTCCCGGATGATTCCCCCTTAACCAGTACCACCTCATACCACGTTAGGGCACGCCTAGCATCGCTTCTTGACATGTCATGCATCGATATGCATCTGTTTACTTGGTATTCATTGTTTCTTCCCCCTCTTCTCTCCGGTAGACTACGAGACCGACGCTGCTGCTGCCCAGTTCGACTACGGAGTTGACGACCCCTCTCTCTTGCCAGAGCAACCAGGCAAGCCCCCCCCTTGATCACCAGATATCGCCTATTCTCCTCTATACTGCTTGCATTAGAGTAGTGTAGCATGTTACTGCTTTCGTTAATCCTATTCTGATGCATAGCCTGACATTGTCGCTACATCTGTTGATACCTTACCTGCAATCCTAAATGCTTAGTATAGGATGCTAGTTTATCATCATTGGCCCTACATTCTTGTCAGTCTGCCATGCTATACTACTGGGCTGTGATCACTTCGGGAGGTGATCACGGGCATATACTATATACTTTACACTATTACATTACCTGGTGATACTGCTTGGAGTTGGGGGCTGAAAGGACAGTGGCTCCATCCAGGTAGTGGTGGGCCTGAGTTCCCGACGGCCCCCGACTGTTACTTTGTGGCGGAGCGGCAGGGCAGGTTGAGACCACCTAGGAGACAGGTGGGCCTGGCCCTGTTCGGCGTTTGCGGACACTTAACACGCTTAACGAGATCTTGGTATTTGATCTGAGTCTGGCTACGAGCCGATACGCACTAACCATCTACGTGGGAGTAGTTATGGGTATCCCGACGTCGTGGTATCAGCCGAAGCACTTCAGACGTCAGCGACGGAGCGGCGCGCGCCGAATTGGACTGGAACGCCACTAGGCTAGGTCTGCTTTCGGCCGCCCTCGCAACGTGCAGGTGTGCTCAGGGCGATGGGCCCAGACCCCTGCGCGCTTAGGTTTAGACCGGCGTGCTGGCCTCTCTATTTTGCCTAGGTGGGGCTGCGACGTGTTGATCTTCCGAGGCCGGGCATGACCCAGGAAAGTGTGTCCGGCCAAATGGGATCGAGCGTGTTGGGCTATGTGGTGCACCCCTGCAGGGAAGTTAATCTATTCGAATAGCCGTGATCTTCGGTAACAGGACGACTTGGAGTTGTACCTTGACCTTATGACAACTAGAACCGGATACTTAATAAAACACACCCTTCCAAGTTCCACAGACAACCCGGTGATCGCTTTTCCGCAGGGCGACGAGGAGAGGATCGCCGGGTAGGATTATGCTATGCGATGCTTGGAGATGCTACTTGGAGATGCTACTTGGAGGACTACAATCTACTCTCTTCTATATGCTGCAAGACGGAGGCTACCAGAAGCGTAGTCTTCGACAGGATTAGCTATCCCCCTCTTATTCTGGCCTTCTGCAGTTCAGTCCACTGATATGGCCCCCTTACACATATACCCATGCATATGTAGTGTAGTTCCTTGCTTGCGAGTACTTTGGATGAGTACTCACGGTTGCTTTCTCCCCCCTTTTTCCCCCTTTCCTTTCTTTCTGGTTGTCGCAACCAGATGCTGGAGTCCAGGAGCCAGACGCCACCGTCGACGACGACGCCTACTACACCGGAGGTGCCTACTACTACTTGCAGCCCGCTGACGACGTCCAGGAGTAGTTAGGAGGATCCCAGGCAGGAGGCCTGCGCCTCTTTCGATCTGTATCCCAGTTTGTGCTAGCCATCTTATGGCACCCTGTTTAACTTATGTCTGTACTCAGATATTGTTGCTTCCGCTGACTCGTCTATGATCGAGCACTTGTATTCGAGCCCTCGAGGCCCCTGGCTTGTATTATGATGCTTGTATGACTTATTTTATTTGTAGAGTTGTGTTGTGATATCTTCCCGTGAGTCCCTGATCTTGATCGTACACATTTGCGTGCATGATTAGTGTACGATTGAATCGGGGGCGTCACAAGTTGGTATCAGAGCCGACTGCCTGTAGGAATACCCCTTCCAACTCCTTGGCCGAAGTCGAGTCTAGACTTTACAAAACTTTTACTAACATGGCTGTGCGGCCCATGGGCCCACGTCGCCATTGGGTGGTATTAGGATCTTTTACTCCTCGACCTTTACTCTGGGATTCTGAACTCTCTTCTATTCGGGTTAAACGATTTTGCTAAAAAAAACTAACTTTAGGTTCTCGCAAGTACTTTCTCCCGGAGAGCCCCTTACTTCAGATGATCGCCTGCTACATCGGAAGATTCCGAAGATACTCTCTGATGTTCTCTCGAGACTTTGTGCCCATCACTTATGCTATTCCTGACCACTGATAAATTCGTATGGGTAACTACTTACACTTGCCATTCATACGATCCTCCCCCATTGATCTTGTTATTACAAGATACCCCGAAGTTTTCTCTAGTGTTCCGAAATACTTTGTGCCTACTGCCTAGCAGTTCTTTGCCACCTGAATACCCCTTCAAATAAATCCTTGCACTTGTCGAGTATCCACTCATCCCCAGTTGTTCATGTGTTTCACAATGGTCTTCGAAATACTATTTGATCCTCCAAAAATCCTTAATAGCTTATTGCTCTGCAATACTTGTCTGCTTGCATTATGGATGCTTTCCATTGGCAATATTCGTTAGTATCCTTAGGCATCGTCATTTTGATCCTATTGATTCAGCATGTGTGCGAATACACGCAATCATCATTGATCCTTATAAATTACCTTTCCGGCTGAGCTTCCGTTCTTTTAACTGGAAATGGTTCTCGACCAATCCAATTGTCGTTGGTTGTACCCTAAGGCTATTCAACTTATCCATCCCTAATCAGAGCATTGCTTCTGCTCCCTTGACTTGGAAATCATATTCCTTTGCATTTGACAATTGAGTTAGTCAGTTGTTTCTATAATTTGATCTCCTTGCATTCTTCTTCCACTAGTTGAGTACCGATGCTCTTGTCAGATCCCTTGTGGACCACCAGATCCTTTGTTGGATTTTATCTGACAACGCCCTTCATATTCAATAAACTTGTGAGCCTTTTCTTGGATACATAATGCCTTTGGTAAATTGTATCGTCTGCTTTCTCAACCATGCTCTGCCTTCGAGCTTGAGTTAATTACTTCTAAAAGATTCTGGTATAGGATTCTAAGATGCCCCGATGGGTTGAACGTATACCTTCCTTAATTTGTGTGAACCCAAGAGTTTTCATGGGTCATAACGTTCCGGTATTCCGCAAGTTAAACTTTCAAACTCTAAACATTCTTAACTTAGAGTAGTAAATGAGAAGTTGTGTATTGGAGAAGTGGGAGTCGACCTTGAACCTTGCGTTCATGCCCATGGACACGATGCTAATCTTATCATGGGTGCTCCTCTTAAACCCTCTTTGGTATAAGTTCTTATATCTAGGATTCGGCCTTTTGGAATCGTGGTTCCGGCCATGTTCTCCTTTTTAATACCATTTCTTGGACAAGTTGAAGTACTTGTCTTCTGCAGATCATTGCACCTGTCCAACCTTTACTTTGCTCTACTGTTGAGTATTAAGCTCTGGTATATTAAGAATATCATGGAACTGCATAACTTATTATGGGTTCTTCATCAACTATTAATTCTCACTGATTCCAATTTTCTCGGGTTCTGGGTTGTCGTCAATCGAGAACACCGATTCCACATTTCGGTTCGATAACCCTAAGTAATTTTCGTTGCTTATGAGTTTAATATTCCTTCCCATCATTCCTAGCCTGTTTGGCTATATCTTTATCGTGATGATTTTAACTGTGTTACCCGGCCCTTCTTCTCGGAGCACAATTTTCGACGATGAACTAACCTTACGTCGATCCTCATCGTCATATCATTTCGCCCTAAACAACAAGCTTGAGTTCGAGTTCGTGTCGTAACTGTGGTCCCAATAACCTCTTGCTTCATCATTCCTTTGACTGGATGTCGTTGCTGATTGACTACATCTGCATGAAATCTCTCGACAATTGTGTCGTGATCATCATCAACCTTATGAGCTCTTCCAGGAATTCAATTGAATTCATGATGGGTAATACCATCCTTGCCCCTCGATGATTCCTGTTCTCATCGACCACTTTATTGCCTTCCGTTCAACACAACTTGTTCGTGTTTGGTGTAAACCTTGAGATCACTGCTACCCAGCAGTTGATCTTCCTTACCTCGGAAGTATTACCATCTCTTCTGTCAAGAATGTGGTGAGAATTTCACCACCTCTTAATAATTCTTGATATCATAATACTTCTTGCCATCTTCGTTCATTCCTTGGTCCCCGTATTGTTTTCAACCGGAATACCGACAATGGAGCTATGACGTGTGAATTCAAAACTTCTAACAACCCTATTGCTTTGAAGTGAATGGGCGATAGTTCATTCTAAGTCCTTCGCTGATTGAATCACCATTCTGACATTGGTCGTGCAACCCAACCCATATTTCGGGCGCACATTTAACCAATGTTTAATTGTGTATGTTTTCCTCGAGCATACTTCCTTATATCAGTTGATCTGACAAATGTTATCTCCTTGTTCACTTAATGGTGGAAATCCATCTTTTGGGGATCTCGGTGAACTGCCGTTGAGTTCACCAGACACCTCCTTGTCCTCTCCCTGGTTTAATGGTGAACTATTGCTTCAGAAAACCGCTCCCATAGTTCATTTCCCGAGAAGCTTGCAATGCCATTTCAACGATTTGTGTTGCGCCTTTTCTTCTCGGACATCCTGAGTCTCAGGTATCCTGACACCAATCGGATCTGAATCTCGGTCAGATATGATGGTTGGAACATTTTTCCCAAGAGTTATAACATTGGTCCTTATATAACGGTAAGGTGATGTCATGCCTAGCACACCTGGTCGGAGGACCTAGTGTTAAGGTTTCCTTTCCAGCAAGGTTTTCCATTCTTCCATAAGGAAATTGTAATGCTTATTCTATAAGTTGTTCCTGGTGAATCCTTTGTATATCCAAGTCCGACCTTTGCTGGAAGACCATGTCAATGCTATCTCGAAGCATGTCTGTGATACTCCGATTTTCAACAAGAACATTTAAAGCAAATGCTAAATTTTTCTTATCAATTATCCAAACACCTTTGTATGGGTAGTGTCATGAAATTTCTCTTCCCTTACCTAAAAGGTTTTCTACTTTATATCCTGTCTTGGATATCATCCTCTGCTTGACTTTGGGAAGGATATACCCCTGATATACATGTTTAAGCACATTTTCCTTCCCGTTGTTTTGTTCAAACTTTCTTGTAAACTACTTAACCGAGCAGTAGTAATCTTCTGCTTATGTAAAACACGTTAGTGTACAACCGTGCCAGTAAGACCCTGTTCCTACTGTGGATGACATTTCGGTAGCCACCGACGGACGGGAACTTTGCCTATTGGCCCGCCTCGTTCAACAAGCAGGAAAATGGTTCTCTTCGTCCCTCGCCCTTGGTATCGATGTTGTTGCCGACATATCTGACAGGCTACCCTTTGACACGCCTTGCTATCATGACCGTGCAAAATGTCGGCCCCCTTCCTACTTTCAACCACATGGTGGGCCCATAACCCACAGTTCCACAGGATCGAAACCTGACTCTCCTGTACACCCCTGTTGCCCAAGTTATCCCTCATGCTTGACTTTCTATGTAATTCACGGGCCACCCGCCTGTTGATCTATTCTGTATCGGACACAATACTTATTCCTGTTGCCCTGAACCCCATTCACACTCTGTTCCAGGCAATGAACGATTGCCTATCCGCTTGAAAATTCTTATTGCACCGTCTTACTTTGCTCTCGATGTGTTTCGTTTGTTCAGCTCGAGAGATACTCATATGTTCATACTTGGGAAACCCCCAGAAGATTTTCCCTTATAAAATCCTATCGTTGTAGAAGCTGCACCTTACCTATTCATAAGTACGTTGGAGTTCCCAAAGAAAAGGATACCGACTTCACCATGATGACCTGAAGCAAAGAAATGAAGACATCAACGAAAGGGATCAACCTCTTCGAAAGGGAAGCCAAGACCGAGAAGACTCGTTAGGTTTTTCGCTACCAACACCTTTCCCCCCCTTACTCCACCGCTTAAATCTCGGGACGAGATTTCTTGTAGTGGAGGAGAATTGTGACGCCCGGATATTCAGGCTACAGTAATTCCACGCTAATGATGCCACGTCACCTCGGTTGTTGTTGTTAATCTCGCGATGGTTCAAAAACGATTCAAATTCAAATTTAAAATCAAGTCAAACAATTAAAGTTTTCATAACTCAAATCTAAATTGTTCTTAATGTGACAAATAAATCATGGATATTATTGATGGAGTAACAACATCTTTATAAGATATTTAAATACCCTAAAGTGATTAAAACAACATCAAAACAATTATTTATACTCCTAATATATTTTACCAAATACTAAACTATTTTTATTCTGAGGTAAAACTTCTTAGAACAGTGGATTATTTTGACACACTATTTTTGGGGCTATTTTTATATTTTGCTAAACCAAAAATAAAGTGCAACTAAAATAAAACAGAAAAGAGAAATGATAAAAAAAAGGAAAAGACAAATCTAACTAAAAATTAAAAAAAA
>NW_025225099.1:1186242-1187208 GCF_018294505.1 Triticum aestivum | reverse complement strand
AATTAATTAATTAATTAACTAATTAATTAATTAATTAACTAATTAATTAACTAATTAATTAACTTATCTAATCTTGTTTAGTTTAACTAATTAAGATTAATTAACCTAATCACTAATTAACCTAATTAACTGTTAAGTAAATAATTAATCTAATTAATCCTGGTTAATTAACCTAATAACTAATTAACCTAATTAACTACTGTTAATTAAACTTAATCAGGTTAATTAGTTAACAGTGTATGACGAACGGGACCCACCTGTCAGGGTTGACTCAGTCAACCCCTGTTGACTGCTGACGTCAGCATGACATCATGCTGACGTCATAAATACATTTTTTCGAATTAATTAAATAAATAATTAAATTCCAAAATTGTTAAAATCTTTTAAAAATCATATCTTTTAATCCGTAACTCGGATGAAAATGTTTTCTACATGAAAGTTGCTCAGAACGACGAGACGATTCCGGATACGCAGTCCGTTCGTCCACCACACCCCCCTAACCTATCAAACCCGCAACTTTCCCCCTCCGGCTCCTCTGCCCGAAAACACGAAACACCGGGAATACTTTCCCGGATGATTCCCCCTTAACCAGTACCACCTCATACCACGTTAGGGCACGCCTAGCATCGCTTCTTGACATGTCATGCATCGATATGCATCTGTTTACTTGGTATTCATTGTTTCTTCCCCCTCTTCTCTCCGGTAGACTACGAGACCGACGCTGCTGCTGCCCAGTTCGACTACGGAGTTGACGACCCCTCTCTCTTGCCAGAGCAACCAGGCAAGCCCCCCCCTTGATCACCAGATATCGCCTATTCTCCTCTATACTGCTTGCATTAGAGTAGTGTAGCATGTTACTGCTTTCGTTAATCCTATTCTGATGCATAGCCTGACATTGTCGCTACATCTGTTGATACCTTACCTGCAATCCTAAATGCTTAGTATAGGATGCTAGTTTATCATCAT
>NW_025225099.1:1185182-1185827 GCF_018294505.1 Triticum aestivum | reverse complement strand
CCCACCGGCCTGCTTCCCCTCCGTTGCATCGTCTCCGTCCTCCTCCTCGCCCCTCGTTGCCCTGGACCCTACACGCCCCCCCGTGAGCACCTCTCCTCCTTCCCCTAGGTTCCCGCTCGACGACCGCGGCCATAGCCGTCGTGCGCACGCACGCTCGCACTCCCGCCGCGCGCCTCGATTACCTCCCCTTCATGTGAGCCGCTCCGGCCAGCCCCGCCACTACCTCCACCACCGCGCCACCCGCGGCCCTCCGCCGCCTCTCCTGGTCGGCGTCGTGGGCGCCGGCGCCTTCGTCCATGGCCTCGCCCGGGCAGCCTCTGGGCTCGCCTCGCGCCAGGCGCCCCTGCGCCCGTTAGCCCTTGCGCCCGCTTAGGCCCTGGGCCTATGACAGATGGGGCCCCAGCCCAGAACGATTAAAAAAAAGAATTAAATATATATATATATATAATAAATAAATTAATTAATTAATTAACTAATTAATTAATTAATTAACTAATTAATTAACTAATTAATTAACTTATCTAATCTTGTTTAGTTTAACTAATTAAGATTAATTAACCTAATCACTAATTAACCTAATTAACTGTTAAGTAAATAATTAATCTAATTAATCCTGGTTAATTAACCTAATAACTAATTAACCTA
>NW_025225099.1:1149439-1183284 GCF_018294505.1 Triticum aestivum | reverse complement strand
GATGGGCCCAGACCCCTGCGCGCTTAGGTTTAGACCGGCGTGCTGGCCTCTCTGTTTTGCCTAGGTGGGGCTGCGACGTGTTGATCTTCCGAGGCCGGGCATGACCCAGGAAAGTGTGTCCGGCCAAATGGGATCGAGCGTGTTGGGCTATGTGGTGCACCCCTGCAGGGAAGTTAATCTATTCGAATAGCCGTGATCTTCGGTAACAGGACGACTTGGAGTTGTACCTTGACCTTATGACAACTAGAACCGGATACTTAATAAAACACACCCTTCCAAGTTCCACAGACAACCCGGTGATCGCTTTTCCGCAGGGCGACGAGGAGAGGATCGCCGGGTAGGATTATGCTATGCGATGCTTGGAGATGCTACTTGGAGATGCTACTTGGAGGACTACAATCTACTCTCTTCTATATGCTGCAAGACGGAGGCTACCAGAAGCATAGTCTTCGACAGGATTAGCTATCCCCCTCTTATTCTGGCCTTCTGCAGTTCAGTCCACTGATATGGCCCCCTTACACATATACCCATGCATATGTAGTGTAGTTCCTTGCTTGCGAGTACTTTGGATGAGTACTCACGGTTGCTTTCTCCCCCCTTTTTCCCCCTTTCCTTTCTTTCTGGTTGTCGCAACCAGATGCTGGAGTCCAGGAGCCAGACGCCACCGTCGACGACGACGCCTACTACACCGGAGGTGCCTACTACTACTTGCAGCCCGCTGACGACGTCCAGGAGTAGTTAGGAGGATCCCAGGCAGGAGGCCTGCGCCTCTTTCGATCTGTATCCCAGTTTGTGCTAGCCATCTTATGGCACCCTGTTTAACTTATGTCTGTACTCAGATATTGTTGCTTCCGCTGACTCGTCTATGATCGAGCACTTGTATTCGAGCCCTCGAGGCCCCTGGCTTGTATTATGATGCTTGTATGACTTATTTTATTTGTAGAGTTGTGTTGTGATATCTTCCCGTGAGTCCCTGATCTTGATCGTACACATTTGCGTGCATGATTAGTGTACGATTGAATCGGGGGCGTCACAAGTTGGTATCAGAGCCGACTGCCTGTAGGAATACCCCTTCCAACTCCTTGGCCGAAGTCGAGTCTAGACTTTACAAAACTTTTACTAACATGGCTGTGCGGCCCATGGGCCCACGTCGCCATTGGGTGGTATTAGGATCTTTTACTCCTCGACCTTTACTCTGGGATTCTGAACTCTCTTCTATTCGGGTTAAACGATTTTGCTAAAAAAAACTAACTTTAGGTTCTCGCAAGTACTTTCTCCCGGAGAGCCCCTTACTTCAGATGATCGCCTGCTACATCGGAAGATTCCGAAGATACTCTCTGATGTTCTCTCGAGACTTTGTGCCCATCACTTATGCTATTCCTGACCACTGATAAATTCGTATGGGTAACTACTTACACTTGCCATTCATACGATCCTCCCCCATTGATCTTGTTATTACAAGATACCCCGAAGTTTTCTCTAGTGTTCCGAAATACTTTGTGCCTACTGCCTAGCAGTTCTTTGCCACCTGAATACCCCTTCAAATAAATCCTTGCACTTGTCGAGTATCCACTCATCCCCAGTTGTTCATGTGTTTCACAATGGTCTTCGAAATACTATTTGATCCTCCAAAAATCCTTAATAGCTTATTGCTCTGCAATACTTGTCTGCTTGCATTATGGATGCTTTCCATTGGCAATATTCGTTAGTATCCTTAGGCATCGTCATT
Source organism: Triticum aestivum (assembly GCF_018294505.1). Classification (NCBI taxonomy): domain Eukaryota; kingdom Viridiplantae; phylum Streptophyta; class Magnoliopsida; order Poales; family Poaceae; genus Triticum; species Triticum aestivum. The sequence continues at coordinate 1,181,555 of NW_025225099.1, read as the reverse complement.
TTGATCCTATTGATTCAGCATGTGTGCGAATACACGCAATCATCATTGATCCTTATAAATTACCTTTCCGGCTGAGCTTCCGTTCTTTTAACTGGAAATGGTTCTCGACCAATCCAATTGTCGTTGGTTGTACCCTAAGGCTATTCAACTTATCCATCCCTAATCAGAGCATTGCTTCTGCTCCCTTGACTTGGAAATCATATTCCTTTGCATTTGACAATTGAGTTAGTCAGTTGTTTCTATAATTTGATCTCCTTGCATTCTTCTTCCACTAGTTGAGTACCGATGCTCTTGTCAGATCCCTTGTGGACCACCAGATCCTTTGTTGGATTTTATCTGACAACGCCCTTCATATTCAATAAACTTGTGAGCCTTTTCTTGGATACATAATGCCTTTGGTAAATTGTATCGTCTGCTTTCTCAACCATGCTCTGCCTTCGAGCTTGAGTTAATTACTTCTAAAAGATTCTGGTATAGGATTCTAAGATGCCCCGATGGGTTGAACGTATACCTTCCTTAATTTGTGTGAACCCAAGAGTTTTCATGGGTCATAACGTTCCGGTATTCCGCAAGTTAAACTTTCAAACTCTAAACATTCTTAACTTAGAGTAGTAAATGAGAAGTTGTGTATTGGAGAAGTGGGAGTCGACCTTGAACCTTGCGTTCATGCCCATGGACACGATGCTAATCTTATCATGGGTGCTCCTCTTAAACCCTCTTTGGTATAAGTTCTTATATCTAGGATTCGGCCTTTTGGAATCGTGGTTCCGGCCATGTTCTCCTTTTTAATACCATTTCTTGGACAAGTTGAAGTACTTGTCTTCTGCAGATCATTGCACCTGTCCAACCTTTACTTTGCTCTACTGTTGAGTATTAAGCTCTGGTATATTAAGAATATCATGGAACTGCATAACTTATTATGGGTTCTTCATCAACTATTAATTCTCACTGATTCCAATTTTCTCGGGTTCTGGGTTGTCGTCAATCGAGAACACCGATTCCACATTTCGGTTCGATAACCCTAAGTAATTTTCGTTGCTTATGAGTTTAATATTCCTTCCCATCATTCCTAGCCTGTTTGGCTATATCTTTATCGTGATGATTTTAACTGTGTTACCCGGCCCTTCTTCTCGGAGCACAATTTTCGACGATGAACTAACCTTACGTCGATCCTCATCGTCATATCATTTCGCCCTAAACAACAAGCTTGAGTTCGAGTTCGTGTCGTAACTGTGGTCCCAATAACCTCTTGCTTCATCATTCCTTTGACTGGATGTCGTTGCTGATTGACTACATCTGCATGAAATCTCTCGACAATTGTGTCGTGATCATCATCAACCTTATGAGCTCTTCCAGGAATTCAATTGAATTCATGATGGGTAATACCATCCTTGCCCCTCGATGATTCCTGTTCTCATCGACCACTTTATTGCCTTCCGTTCAACACAACTTGTTCGTGTTTGGTGTAAACCTTGAGATCACTGCTACCCAGCAGTTGATCTTCCTTACCTCGGAAGTATTACCATCTCTTCTGTCAAGAATGTGGTGAGAATTTCACCACCTCTTAATAATTCTTGATATCATAATACTTCTTGCCATCTTCGTTCATTCCTTGGTCCCCGTATTGTTTTCAACCGGAATACCGACAATGGAGCTATGACGTGTGAATTCAAAACTTCTAACAACCCTATTGCTTTGAAGTGAATGGGCGATAGTTCATTCTAAGTCCTTCGCTGATTGAATCACCATTCTGACATTGGTCGTGCAACCCAACCCATATTTCGGGCGCACATTTAACCAATGTTTAATTGTGTATGTTTTCCTCGAGCATACTTCCTTATATCAGTTGATCTGACAAATGTTATCTCCTTGTTCACTTAATGGTGGAAATCCATCTTTTGGGGATCTCGGTGAACTGCCGTTGAGTTCACCAGACACCTCCTTGTCCTCTCCCTGGTTTAATGGTGAACTATTGCTTCAGAAAACCGCTCCCATAGTTCATTTCCCGAGAAGCTTGCAATGCCATTTCAACGATTTGTGTTGCGCCTTTTCTTCTCGGACATCCTGAGTCTCAGGTATCCTGACACCAATCGGATCTGAATCTCGGTCAGATATGATGGTTGGAACATTTTTCCCAAGAGTTATAACATTGGTCCTTATATAACGGTAAGGTGATGTCATGCCTAGCACACCTGGTCGGAGGACCTAGTGTTAAGGTTTCCTTTCCAGCAAGGTTTTCCATTCTTCCATAAGGAAATTGTAATGCTTATTCTATAAGTTGTTCCTGGTGAATCCTTTGTATATCCAAGTCCGACCTTTGCTGGAAGACCATGTCAATGCTATCTCGAAGCATGTCTGTGATACTCCGATTTTCAACAAGAACATTTAAAGCAAATGCTAAATTTTTCTTATCAATTATCCAAACACCTTTGTATGGGTAGTGTCATGAAATTTCTCTCCCCTTACCTAAAAGGTTTTCTACTTTATATCCTGTCTTGGATATCATCCTCTGCTTGACTTTGGGAAGGATATACCCCTGATATACATGTTTAAGCACATTTTCCTTCCCGTTGTTTTGTTCAAACTTTCTTGTAAACTACTTAACCGAGCAGTAGTAATCTTCTGCTTATGTAAAACACGTTAGTGTACAACCGTGCCAGTAAGACCCTGTTCCTACTGTGGATGACATTTCGGTAGCCACCGACGGACGGGAACTTTGCCTATTGGCCCGCCTCATTCAACAAGCAGGAAAATGGTTCTCTTCGTCCCTCGCCCTTGGTATCGATGTTGTTGCCGACATATCTGACAGGCTACCCTTTGACACGCCTTGCTATCATGACACGTCCAGGAGTAGTTAGGAGGATCCCAGGCAGGAGGCCTGCGCCTCTTTCGATCTGTATCCCAGTTTGTGCTAGCCATCTTATGGCACCCTGTTTAACTTATGTCTGTACTCAGATATTGTTGCTTCCGCTGACTCGTCTATGATCGAGCACTTGTATTCGAGCCCTCGAGGCCCCTGGCTTGTATTATGATGCTTGTATGACTTATTTTATTTGTAGAGTTGTGTTGTGATATCTTCCCGTGAGTCCCTGATCTTGATCGTACACATTTGCGTGCATGATTAGTGTACGATTGAATCGGGGGCGTCACAATCGTTGTCAGAAAGGCTTATGGCGAAGAACTTCGTCGTTCTTGACACCGGCTCCCGACAAGATCGTTGCCGGAAAGGCTTATGGCGAAGAACTTCGTCGTTCTTGACGCCGAAGACATTGGCCCTAAGGGTGTTGCCAGCCCCCGGGCCATAACTACGTTCAAACATAGCAAGTGATTAGCATCCGAAGTGCACTCAACTTGCTTGCGAATTTCGACTTTTGCTGCATATTCCCTATGCCTGCTGAATGCTTCCGGTGCGTACGATCCAGCCAGTAGCGCTTGAGGGAACGGGCCCTTAGCGGCTATTCGGGAACAATGCCTCCCGGAAAGGTTTACCTTCTTGGTTCTAGCGCAACCGCACAAGTTGCCGAGCGGACTCGAGGCAACATGGAGCGTAACTAGCCCCGAGAAGGCTCCTCAGCATACAGGTCTATGCAGAAATCTCAAATAAATAGCGCATGCTATCTTCCTGTTCAACCTCTCTTTGTACATCCACCCTACGCTTTCTAGGGAAAGTTGCCGGTGCAAGCACCCTTGCCGCGAGCGCCGAGTGCGGAACTTCAGCAGCCTGCTGGCGGGGTCGCTACCGACAAGCAATCTTGTCGCAACTAGTTGCAGCTCACTTAAGTTGTTGAGCGGACTCGAAACAAAGTAAGGGCGCTAGCGGCTCACTTAAGTTGCTGAGCGGACTCGAAGCAAAGTAAGGGCGCTAGCAGCTCACTTAAGTTGTTGAGCGGACTCGAAACAAAGTAAGGGCGCGACTAGCTACGAGTTGATTCCTCCGCGCACAGGTTTTCCGTACAAAGAACAAGATCTCCAAGGCGGATAACCTTATATAGAAAGGAAATATCTAAAGTTTTGCATGACTTAGCTTTTTCTGTTGCCGCACTGGCGTCGTTCTTTTGCTAGCCCGCTCCTTGGGAGCCATGACGATGAAGATTTAGCTTGCGTGCACGCCGGATCGGGTTTGCACGATCTCGACGCCCCCTACCTGGCGCGCCAGTGATGTCGGGGGCGATGTTGATTCCCGCCAACACCTATGGGGACAGGGCCCCTTTCGGTTCGGTGGGGGCGGAGAGCACACAAAGAGCGGATCGAGGCAGTGCACTCGGGCGATTTTACCCAGCTTCGGGCCGCACGGATGCGTAAAACCCTACTGCTGCTTGTTTGTGTATATTGGATTCTTGCTCAGGAGCGATGAACGCTGCCGGACTGAGCGTGAGATTGTTCCTGGTGTTGAATGAGCCGAACTGGCCGAATCTCCGGACCTTCCAACCCCTTCTACATTGCGCTTGGGCCTCCTTTTATACTCTCAAGGGGTCACCGACAGGGGGCAACGTAGACAAGAAGGGTAAAAATGGAAAAGGATGTGGTAGGTGCAGCTACCGCTACTGTGGATATAGTGCGCCCTACCTAACTCTGACGGCAGGGGACAAAGGCATTAAATGCCTGTCTGAGTCTCCTAAACAGTGTAAAAGGTGACCGTTAGGAGTGCCACCGTTTGCCACGATGGGCTTCTCTTCATCTCCGCTTGCCACCACGTACCCCTAGCTGCATGGCCTCCCGCCACGTGTGTTTGGGAGAGTCCCAGAGCGACACGTTAGCAGGTAAGCTGGAGCGCGGGCATGAAGTGGGGGTTTCCCGCGGCAAGCTCCTTGTCGCGGCTGTCGTCTTGTCGCGTCCGGAAGGTTGTCGCTCGCCGGATCTTGCCGGGACACAGGGCGCGTCGCGGCAAGCTTTCTTGGTATGTCTTGAGTGGCCTTCCCGGCAAGCTCCTCTTGCCGGGGTCTTGTCTCTTCCCGGCAAGATCCTCTTGCCGGGGCCTTGGTTGGCCCTCCCGGCAAGCTCCTCTTGCCGGGGCCTTGGTTGGCCTTCCCGGCAAGCTCCTCTTGCCGCGGCCTTGGTTTGAGTACTTTGTTCTTGAATGGTCTTCAAGGGAACCACAGAGGGTCCTGGCGGTCACCCGGCAAGCCTTGCCGCGGGGCGCTGCAACTGCACGTGCACGAGTTCGGGGTAATAGGGTACCCCTACTCTAGTACACCGACAGGAGCCCCCGGGCCTGGGCCATACACGGTGCCGAGCGCTGTTGGGCCAGGCCCAAAACAGTGCACGGGCACGCGCGGCCTAGGTCACGCCAAATCTAACTCCGCTCCCACCGCGCACGCCCAGAACGGCACGCGTCAAACGCGGCGTCGTGGGAGAGATCGTGGGAGGTTGTTTATTTGGAAGGCCGAAACGTCCGCCCCGTCCCTCTTTATAAGCAGGGGAAACAGGGGCATTTCCTCCATCTTCGTCCTTCGCTATTGCAATCTCAGAAACCTCCGCCGCCCTCCTCCGCTTCCAAAGTCGAAAGAGAGCGGCGCTCCGCCCCCGTCGTTGCCGCCACCACCAGCGCCGTCGATCTCCCTCACCGCCTCCGCCATGCCTCCGAAGCCCGAGAAGGGAAAGGCCACGAAGGCCGCGGCCGCGAAAGCTGTGAAGTCGACCGAAGCGCAGCGGCTTGAGGCGCTGCGGAAGGAGCGGGCCACTTTCCCCCCCGAGCTTTCCGCGGAGGAGCTGAGGGAGTGGTACTATCTCTTCTGGTCGACGGAGACGCGGGCGCATCCGCGCACAAAGGTACTCTCCGCCGTCGCCTCGCAGGCAGCTCCAGTTGGCGGATATCCTTTCTTTGCCGTGTTCTTCTACTGCGGGCTCTACCCGCCATTCTCTGATTTCTTCTGTGATATCATGAACACCTACGGACTCCACCTCCTTGATTTCACCCCCAACGCTGTTCTGACCATGGCAGTTTTCGCCCATCTATGCGAAAACTTTGTCGGAGTCCACCCCAACGTAGCTCTCTTCCGCCATTTCTTTATGCCTCGTGTCGAGAGAGGGGAACCTCTTGCCGGCGGGATCGCCTGGATCTCGCGGGCCGGCAAGAAGGAGACCTATCTGGAGGGGGAGCTCCGTAGCAAGTGGGACGAGTGGAGAGCAGATTGGTGCTGGGTTGTAGAAGAGAGCCCGCAGCCGTTCACCGCCCTGCGCCAAGCCCCAGCAGTGTGTGGCAATGACTGGAGCGCTCTGTCCGCGGACGACGACAAGCTGACGATTGCCACCACTCGGATCTTGCGTCTCAGGCTTGCCGGGCTGACTGTAGGAGCTGTCGGCGCAAATTTCCTTTGCCGGTGCATCGCCCCTCTGCAGGCGAGGGGGAGACCTGCCTGGGAATTTGGAGGCCCGGCAGATATAATGAGGTTGCGTCCAGGCCTCAACTTCAATTTCACCGTCATAGAGTTGGACGGGATGCTTAACGAGATATTCAAGCATGACCCACAGCATCTCGAGTGGTTCAGGTTGCCGGCAGGCGTCGTTCCTCTGTGCAACAACTCCTCGCGCGACCGCATCTGCACAATGATGCCGTTGTGTGACTCGCACGGGATCGCTCCAACTTGGCAAGAGCCCGCCGGCGACGTCGTGCGGCAGTTCTTTAACAGCCTAGTGGAGGTGGCGGTCAATGCTGACGAGAAGAAGCTCCTCACCCGCGACACCAGTGAGCAAGAGATGGAGCGCATCGCCACCAGGGCGGAAGAGGCGGCGGCAGCCGCGGCCGCGGGTGAATTCGGGTTCACCGTGGAGGAAGCGGACGCGGCGTTGGCGATGAGCATTGCCGAATGGGAGCAGCCCGAAGAGGAAGAAGAGCTCACCGCGCCCGATGCCGAGTCGAACGAGCCCGCCGAGGGCACGAGCAGCCCGCCACCTCCGGGGAGCTTGCCGGGAGCAGGACCCGGAACGCAGCCCCCAGTGCAGCCAAGAAGGCGCCTCAGCAGGATCGGGGATGCAGCAGGGCGGCAAGCTGGTCAACAGCCGCAGCGCCGCACGACGCGCTCCACCGCGGCAAGTACGGTTGCCGCGGGTGCGCCTCCCGCCGCAGTGGCAACTGGGGCGGGGTCGTCTCGGGCTGGCGCCGCAGTCCCCGCCAAGCGGCCAAGGGATCCCACCCCTCCACTTTGTCGCACCGGAGGTGGGCCGAACTTCGACCTCTCCGCGCTCAGCTCCGACGAGGAAGAGGAAGAAGAGTAAGATTCCCTTGCCTGTTCTTGTAGTTCTTCAACTTGCTGATCTTGTCTTGCATCGGATCTGATTCACCCTGGGCTCTCCTTTTCAGGACTCTGGCCCAGAGGGCGGCGAAGAGGGCCAAGGCTCAGGTGCTGGTCATCGAGGACGAGCCTACTGCGACGACAGGAGGCGCGCCCGAGACTACCTTGCCGGACCCGGCCATCACTTCGCAGAGCAGCCCCCAGCGCAGCCCCCAGCGTAAGCATATGGTTTACTTTTTGCTTCTGGGTGCGCGTGGTTGCTCTTTTCCTTTGTTGACATCTGATCGCTGGTTTGTTTGTGCAGGAGCAGAACAGCTTGATCAGGAGGGCGTGGTGATCTCCTCCGACTCGTTGTCTGCTTCGACTACGCCGCCAAGGGCGGACTCCCCGGCAAGGGAGCGTCCTCCGGTAAGGGAGGAGCCTCCGGCAAGGGAGGAGTCTCCGGCAAGGGACAGCGCTAATGATCCGCCGGTGGTGGAGGTCACGACGGCAGATCCTAGCACAGGTAGCCCTTCTTGCCCGAAACTTTCCTTGTAGTCTTCTGCTGATTTCTCTTCTCGAACACTTGTTTGATTTCTCCTTCTTCTTTGGTCGTCAGACCCACCCTCCACGGATCCGATGGAGACCGAGGCGGGCGGCGAAGAAGACGCGCGCGGCAATACTGATGATGCCGCGGCCACCGAAGAAGGAGCCGGCGCTAACGTGCCCGTCGGCGAAGAGGCCGCCAAGACTGCCGCCAAAGAAGCTGGCGGGGGATCTGGCGATCGCACTGACGGCCCTGAGGCCGCACGAGCGTCAGGCGCTGCACCGACCGCCGCTCCCTCCGTCGCTGCCGCAGCGCCAGGCTCCAAGGAGCCCCAGCCCGGCGCCTATCTGAAGGCTGGCAAGGGCATCTTCATCAAGCTCCCCTGGGCGCCGAGCTCCAGGGCGCCGGTGGAAGGAGAAGCTCTGGATAGGGAGGTGCTTGTCTCCGCCGGGTTGTCGATCGTCGACGCGCCGGGAAGCAGCAGTGAAGAGCCCGAGGAGGAGCGGCTGCTGCGGAGGCTGCTGGCGCTCTACCGCGCCCGCCAAGTCAAGTTGGAGTCCCGGGAAGCGCTTGTCGCGAGGGCGAGCGTGGACATAGAGAAGCGTGCAGAGGAGCTCCGGGGTCTTCGTCAAGAAACTCTTCGGGCCTTGGCGGAGGAGCGGGAGCAGCTTGCCGAGGAACGGAAGGCTTTCCTCCTCGAGAAGGCCGAAGCTGAAGAGCAGCAGCGGCTCACCGGCGAGAAGCTGTACGTGCGAGAAGGCGAGCTGACTCAGAGGAAAGTGAACCTCGACAGCCACGAAGAGGAGCTTGCCGCGCGCGAACGGGCACTTGGCGGGACGCTCCAAGAGGCAAAGGATACGGCTGCGACTGCCGAGGCCGCCAAGAAAGAATTGGAGGCAAAGGTGGCGCAGCTGGAAACTGATCTGAAGGTTGGTGGCGAAGAGCTTGCCGCCCTCAAGCTAGAGCGCGAGAAGGACGCCCTTGCCCACGGTGAGCTGCAGGGCCGTCTCGCCGAGAGGGGCAAGGAATTGAGCGCCGCCAAGGATTCCAACGCCGATCTGACGCTGAAGCTGGCCACCTTGACGGAGACGTTGGACAGCGCCAGGAAACGGGAGGCAGACTTGAAGAAGGACATCGAGGCCAACGAGGCGCTGCTAGCGAGGGCCGCCGAAACCCAGAATCTTCTCAGAGATACTGTGGAGCTCTGGACGGAGGGCCTCGTGGACATTGCTGCAGTCATTGAAGAGGAGCTGGTGCAATTGGGGGTGGAAGGCTTCGGGTACTCCTCCGACGAGAACCTCCAACCCAACGCCAAGCTCACTCTGTTCTTCAAAGGCATGGCGGTGGCACTCCAGCAACTTCGGGAACGGATCCCAGAGCAGTTGGCCGACGAGTCACGCTCGATTTGTGCCGGAGTTCTGGAGAAGGTGCTGGTGAAGGTGGCCTTCCGCAATCCAGGCCTCAACCTCACCAATGTCCTCAGGAAGCTGCCGGCGGACGCTGATCTTGATGCACTTAAGGCCCTCGTCGCACCCATCGTCGACAGGGTGAACGAGGTCAAAAGGGTTGACGGCGGTCGCGTAGATTAGGCCGTCCGTTTTCTTCTTTTCTTGTTGCTGCCAGTCACGTCATGGGAACACTTTATTAGAGGCGCGACAAGTTATGCTTGTAATCTAACTCTATCTTAGGCAACAAATAGCTGTGTTATTTCCTTTACTCGACTCTATGGACTGTACCTGAGTGGGATGTTTTTTTAATGAAAAGGGGATGCTTGCCGGGTTATTTGTCTCGCGAGTTAAACCCACGCCAAGGAGCAAATCCTTGGTATCCCTCGGACAGACATTTCATCTCCCGGCAATAGACCCTGCCGCCTTCCCACGTCGCTCGACCTTTCTCACGCTTTTGACGGAGGCAGGGACGAGGTGGGTGCGGTCTCCTTGTTTCATCCCTTTGCTGCCGCGACTACGACCAAACTTGGCCCCGAGAACGAGCCCCAGGGCCTAGAGTCGAGGGAGCACGGCAGTTTCCAGGAAGAAACGTGGTTTCGCATTCCCCAGTCCATAAGAGGATGCATGATGAGGGATGAGAGACTTATCTGATAGTGCAGCCCTCGGCAACTCTGGTTTGCCGTGGACGATTCTTGGCACTCACAGCCCCCAGCGATACTGGCTTGCCGGGAAGGCTTTTATCCTCAGCAGAGAACTTTGTCGTTCTCGATGCCGGCTTCCGGCAAGCTCGTCGCTAGGAAGGCTTTTACCTTCAGCAGAGAACTTTGACGTTCTCGATGCCGGCTTCCGGCAAGCTCGTTGCCAGGAAGGCTTTTATCTTCAGCAGAGAACTTTGACGTTCTCGATGCCGGCTTCCGGCAAGCTCGTTGCCAGGAAGGCTTTTATCTTCAGCAGAGAACTTTGACGTTCTCGATGCCGGCTTCCGGCAAGCTGGTTGCCAGGAAGGCTTTTATCTTCAGCAGAGAACTTTGACGTTCTCGATGCCGGCTTCCGACAAGCTCGTTGCCAGGAAGGCTTTTATCTTCAGCAGAGAACTTTGACGTTCTCGATGCCGGCTTCCGGCAAGCTCGTTGCCAGGAAGGCTTTTATCTTCAGCAGAGAACTTTGACGTTCTCGATGCCGGCTTCCGGCAAGCTTGTTGCCAGGAAGGCTTTTATCTTCAGCAAAGAACTTTGACATTCTCGATGCCAGCTTCCGGCAAGCTGGTTGCCAGGAAGGCTTTTATCTTCAGCAGAGAACTTTGACGTTCTCGATGCCGGCTTCCGGCAAGCTTGTTGCCAGGAAGGCTTTTGGCGAAGAACTTCGTTGTTCTTGACACCGGCTCCCGGCAAGATCGTTGCCGGAAAGGCTTATGGCGAAGAACTTCGTTGTTCTTGACGCCGGCTCCCGACAAGATCGTTGTCGGAAAGGCTTATGCTGAAGAACTTCGTTGTTCTTGACACCGGCTCCCGGCAAGATCGTTGCCGGAAAGGCTTATGGCGAAGAACTTCGTCGTTCTTGACGCCGGCTTCCGGCAAGATCGTTGCCGGAAAGGCTTATGGCGAAGAACTTCGTCGTTCTTGACACCGGCTCCCGGCAAGATCGTTGCCGGAAAGGCTTATGGCGAAGAACTTCGTCATTCTTGACGCCGAAGACATTGGCCCTAAGGGCGTTGCCAGCCCCCGGGCCATAACTGCGTTCAAACATAGCAAGTGATTAGCATCCGAAGTGCACTCAACTTTCTTGTGAATTTCGACTTTTGCTGCATATTCCCTATGCCTGCTGGAATGCTTTCCGGTGCGTACGATCCAGCCAGTAGCGCTTGAGGGAACGGGCCCTTAGTGGCTATTCGGGAACAACACCTCCCGGAAAGGTTTACCTTCTTGGTTCTAGCGCAATCGCACAAGTTGCCGAGCGGACTCGAGGCAACATGGAGCGCAACTAGCCCCGAGAAGGCTCCTCGGCATACAGGTCTATGCAGAAATCTCAAATAAATAGCGCATGCTATCTTCTTGTTCAACCTCTCTTTGTACGTCCACCCTACGCTTTCTAGGGAAACTTGCCGGTGCAGGCACCCTTGCCGCGAGCGCCGAGTGCGGAACTTCAGCAGCCTGCTGGCGGGGTCGCTACCGACAAGCAATCTTGTCGCAACTAGTTGTAGCTCGCTTAAGTTGTTGAGCGGACTCGAAACAAAGTAAGGGCGCTAGCGGCTCACTTAAGTTGTTGAGCGGACTCGAAGCAAAGTAAGGGCGCTAGCAGCTCACTTAAGTTGTTGAGCGGACTCAAAACAAAGTAAGGGCGCGACTAGCTACGAGTTGATTCCTCTGCGCACAGGTTTTCCGTACAAAGAACAAGATCTTCGAGGCGGATAACCTTATATAGAAAGGAAATATCTAAAGTTTTGCATGACTTAGCTTTTTCTGTTGCCGCACTAGCGTCGTTCTTTTGCTAGCCCGCTCCTTGGGAGCCATGACGATGAAGATTTAGCTTGCGTGCACGCCAGATCGGGTTCGCACGATCTCGACGCCCCCTACCTGGCGCGCCAGAGATGTCGGGGGCGATGCTGATTCCCGCCAACACCTATGGGGACAGGGCCCCTTTCGGTTCGGTGGGGGGCGGAGAGCGCACAAAGAGCGGATCGAGGCAGTGCACGCGGGCGATTTTACCCAGCTTCGGGCCACACGGATGCGTAAAACCCTACTGCTGCTTGTTTGTGTATATTGGATTCTTGCTCAGGAGCGATGAACGCTGCCGGACTGAGCGTGAGAGTGTTCCTGGTGTTGAATGAGCTGAACTGGCCGAATCTCCGGACCTTCCAACCCCTTCTACGTTGCGCTTGGGCCTCCTTTTATACTCTCAAGGGGTCACCGACAGGGGGCAACGTAGACAAGAAGGGTAAAAATGGAAAAGGATGCGGTAGGTGCAGCTACCGCTACTGTGGATACAGTGCGCCCTACCTAACTCTAACGGCAGGGGACAAATGCATTAAATGCCTGTCTGAGTCTCCTAAACAGTGCAAAAGGTGACCGTTAGGAGTGCCACCGTTTGCCACGATGGGCTTCTCTTCATCTCCGCTTGCCACCACGTACCCCTAGCTGCACAGCCTCCCGCCACGTGTGTTTGGGAGAGTCCCAGAGCGACACGTTAGCAGGTAAGCTGGAGCGCGGGCACGAAGTGGGGGTTTCCCGCGGCAGGCTCCTTGCCGCGGCTGTCGTCTTGTCGCGTCCGGAAGCTTGTCGCTCGCCGGATCTTGCCGGGACGCAGGGCGCGTCGCGGCAAGCTTTCTTGGTATGTCTTGAGTGGCCTTCCCGGCAAGCTCCTCTTGCCGGGGTCTTGTCTCTTCCCGGCAAGATCCTCTTGCCGGGGCCTTGGTTGGCCCTCCCGACAAGCTCCTCTTGCCGGGGCCTTGGTTGGCCTTCCCGGCAAGCTCCTCTTGCCGGGGCCTTGGTTTGAGTACTTTGTTCTTGAATGGTCTTCAAGGGAACCACGGAGGGTCCTGGCGGTCACCCGGCAAGCCTTGCCGCGGGGCGCTGCAACTGCCCGTGCACGAGTTCGGGGTAATAGGGTACCCCTACTCTAGTACACCGACAGGGAGTTGATACGTCTCCAACGTATCTACTTTTCCAAACACTTTTGCCCTTGTTTTGCACTCTAACTTGCATGATTTGAATGGAACTAACCTGAACTGACGTGTTTTCAGCAGACTGCCATGGTGTTATTTTTGTGCAGAAATAAAACTTCACGGAATGACCTGAAAATCCACGGAGACACGTTTTGGAATTAATTAAAAATATTGGTGAAAGAATCAGCATCAGGGGGCCCACACCTTGTACACGAGGGTGGAGGGTGCGCCCCCCTGCCGCGTGGCCCCCTTGGGACTCCCCCGACCTCAACTCCAACTCCATATATTCACTTTCGGGGAGAAAAAAATTGAGAGAGAAGGATTCATCGCGTTTTACGATACGGAGCCGCCGCCAGGCCCTAATCTTCCTCGGGAGGGCTGATCTAGAGTCTGTTCAGGGCTCCGGAGAGGGGAATCCGTTGCCATCGTCATCATCAACCATCCTCCATCACCGCCGTGCGTGAGTAACCCCATTGTAGGCTTGCTGGACGGTGATGGGTTGGATGAGATTTACCATGTAATCGAGTTAGTTTTGTTAGGGTTTGATCCCTAGTATCCATTATGTTCAAAGATTGATGTTGATATGACTTTGCTATGCTTAATGCTTGTCACTAGGGCCCGAGTGCCATGATTTCAGATCCGAACCTATTATGTTTTCATGAATATATGTGAGTTCTTGATCCTATCTAGCAAGTCAATAGTCACCTACTATGTTGATGCGGAGCATCCTTCCATCATCCCCATGGACTCTACACCAACACATCAGACCCCACGTGGACCTATGACAAAAGCTAGAGCACGTGCATTGGAAACCGAGGTGAACTCCTTCCTACTTGACTTGCATACGGATACGAATGGAACATGGTTGCTACCTCACCAAAATATACTATGCCTCCTTAGGTATAAAGAGGAACACCAACAAGAAGCTCAGGAGCATCACCAAGGAGAAGGGGGACCACCCCAAGGCCACGTGAACCAAGACGGAGTGCAACAGCAGCAACACTAGAAGTCCCAGGTGACCCCGTGCGCACGGGCACCCGAAACCCCGTGCCCACGGACTACCCAGAGAGTTGGCACTGGGGCACCCCGTGCGCACGGGCGTGTACCGTGCCCACGGGACCCCTGTGCGCACGGGCCAAACTTACCCCGTGCGCACGGGCCTCCCAGGATGGCTGGCTGAGATCACCTCTTCGGCCTCCTCCTCATCCCCTTCGGCCCCAAGGCTATATAACTCGTACCTAGGACCACGTTTAGGGTTAGCAAAGTATTTAGAACACAAAAGAGGGCTTTGCTCATCTTCCTCCTCTAGGAGATCTAGACCTCCTCTTGGAGAAGCTCCTCTTGGAGATCAAGCCCTCCTCTTGGAGAAGATCCTCTTGGATGCAAGACCTCACCTAGTGGGAAGAACCTTTACCCTAGTGCTATTTTCCTTGAATTTTTCATGTAATATTGTGGATCTCATGTATGCTACTCTAGTGGATGTGATATTGAGTTTGTTTGAGTGACTTGTGCCTTGTGTTCTTGAGTGTTCTCCCTCCTTTTCCCCTCCAAGTGTGAAAAGATCCCCTCTAGGGTTTCACCCTACAACATCTTGGTATCATGAGCAAGGTTTATTCACATCTTTTGGAGTCCCATCCCCCCATTTGCTAGATTGATTTTGTTGTGTTTCATCCAAATTCGAAAATCCCCACAAAATTAGCCCCAAATTTCTTTTCTTGCAGTTTGTTGGATCTTGTGAGATTTGGTTGTTTTGGTCCATGAATTTGGTGGTTGGCAAGTGGATCTACCCAGCTACTAGCTTCCCCACCTTTCAATTCTTTGAATTTGGCCTTACACTTGGACATACCCACGGATCCGGAGCAGTTCATCCGCTCACAGAACACCCCGTGCAGACGGGCCCTCGGGACCCCGTGCCCACGGGACCCCGTGCAGACGGGCCTCACTTACTCCGTGTGCACGAACCATCTAGAGACTTTCGGCCATTTTCTATGTCGGATCTTTTTGATTCCCAACCACCACTCGTGTTCTTCCGCACTATTTCTCGTGGTTGTTTGAGTTTCGGGCTGCGGTTTCTCTTGTGTCCTAAGGTGTTTTGGCTACTTAGGCGCAATTGGACATCATCATCACCACCTCTCAATCATCGACTCGGACTCCACACCAGCTTCGACAATTTCATCGCCATTCCAACCGTCAGCAAGGATGGTAACCTCAACGGCACTCACCTTTGCTTTTGCATTGATAGCCCGAGCCATTTTGCGTTGCTTACCCATCGAGACTAGCAAGTTGAGAATTGCCGAGCCATGCTATTGTGCACCGTAGTGATCGTGTTATCATCTTTGTGCCATAAGTCTCTCCCGTGCATATCTTACATACTTGTCTCATCTCATACTCGGCTCGAGCTTCACGCATAAAAAAAGCTTTTAAGCAAAAGAGGAGAAACAAAGAGCTTGTAAGCAAGAGCATTGAGCCATTTGCATAGTTATATCATCCTGTTTATCACATACATAGCATAATCGGGATTGAAGACGGCATGTTTCTCTCATAGGTTGGTGCACAAGCGTATCTTGCCCATTTGAGCATTCGAGCTAGCGTCTCTCTAGCATTCGCACAACAAGAGCATTTTCCGTGGTTGCACATTTTGAGCTCACTCCTTGGTTGTGCGGATCCCATCTATCTACCGTGCGTGTGTTCCTAGTGATATCCTTGGGTTTGATCTATTTGCTTTACTTGCATTTTTGTGAACCTTCTCAACCTTATCGATATCTTGACTAACATTTGCTTGAAATTTTTGCCACCATCCTAACCGAGCTCCTCCATAAGCCTCTTGTTTGTAGGTGTGAGAAACAAACCCGGTTCCAATTCTCCTATTGTGGCATTACATTGAGTGACACTTGTTAGATCCTCAATCCTCAGAAAAGGTAACTTTGGTATTGTTCTCTCATTTTCCTACTCACCCCACTTGGTTATGATGGATAGGCCAAACTCGTCGGCAAACCCACTTTCCGAGGAGCAAGGTGATGATTCTGGATTCGTCTCCAAGAACCACTTCTTCATCGTGCAACGAGCGCTTCATCAAGAAAGCAAAGCATTGGGTGAACGCTTGGAGCAACTCGCCTCTGACCTTCATCAATCAGAAACAAGGAACCGCGACTACATCGACGCCAAATTCACCACACAAATGGAAGAGATCCACAACATGATCATGCGACGCCCGTCTTCCTCAACCGCTTCTTCAAGATGGCGCCACTCAAGTCACCGTACAAGTCGGCAATCTTCGGACTACTCCTCTTATGATGCAAGTCCTCCACGAGCTCGCTTTCCTCGACGTGATGATCCTCAAGATTGCCAAGCTTAAGAAAATCCATTCCATGGCAATGGCTTACAAGACCGAGTTCGAGCACGTGAACGGATGCGACACCAAGCGTAAGAACAAATGGAGCAAGAGAAAATACCTCCGCAAGTGCAACATCAACCATCTCAAGATGGTGATGCAATTCGACAAGCACAAGAGCGACGTCAAGCACAAGCCCGCGAACGTGAAGCTCAAGCACTCGAAGCTCAACACTCACTCCACAAGGCCACTATAGCCGCCGAAGAGCGCAACCGTCAAGTCCGTGAACAAGAAGATGCACTTCGCCAAGCACAACAAGACGAGGCCGCCTGACATGAAGAGCAACAAGAAAGGCGCAACCAAGCGCATATCCCTTGTCCTCCTCCAAGACAAGAGCGACACCAAGCGGAACAAGTGCTTCAATACCCTCCTCCACGTCAAGAGCGACATCTTGAGGAACGAGCATTTGAGGACCTTCCTCTGCGGCAAGAGCGATATCACAACCCGCTACCATGATGAAGAACTCCGCTACGGCAAGCTCAAATTCACCATGCCCAAATTCTCCGAAAGCAATGATCCCGAAGAATATCTCTCATGGGCCTTGAAGGTGGACAAGATTTTCCATCTTCACAACTACGACGAGGAAAATAAGATCGCCATGGCCTCCCTTGAGTTCCAAGAGTACGTCCTCATTTGGTGGGAACAAGTGATAGGGTGACGACATACAAGAGGAGAACCACCAATCATAACTTGGGAAGAAATGAAGGAAGTCATGAGAGTCCGCTTCATGCCTACTCACTACACCCGTGATCTCTTCAAGAAGTTGCAACTCCTCAAGCAAGGCACGAAGACGGTGGAAGAATACTACCAATAAATGGAGATTGCCATGATACGAGCCAGTGTCAAGGAAGACAACGAGCAAAAAATGGCACACTTCTTGAACGGCCTCAACCACCCAATCAAGCGGATTGCCGACTTCCAACCATACTCAAACCTTCTCGAGCTAGTTCATCAAGCGACCAAGGCCGAGCGACAAGTGCAAGATGACTTCAAATACGCCAAGTACTCGTCCAAGACCTACGGCTCCTACTCTCAAGCTCCCGCGACTTCGGCACCTCCTACCTCAACTAGAGCATCACCAAGTACCGGCGACAAGTCAAGTTCCAAGCAAGATGTGCCTTCCTTGACTCGTCCTCCGGAAAGCACCTACAAATCCAAGACTCCTTCCTCTTCGGCGCCTACCGATGATCCCGTCAAGACAAGTTCATTCAAGTGCTTCACATGTGGAGGCCGAGGACACAAGTCTTTCCAATGCACCAACAAGCGAACAATGATCTTCAACGATGATGTCACATACGACTCGATGAGTGAAGAAGAAATGGAAGCCATTGAACACGTGGCCATCCATCGGCACGTGAACGAAGATGAAGATGATCAAGTCTTTTGTTAAAACGATTCAAGGCCCTCTCTCATGGTCTCTAAGGTCTTGATGCTCCAACACCACCAAGACGAAGACCAATGGTGCCACATCTTCCACACCAAGGCATGCATCAATGGGTGCTCTGTCAAGGTCATCATCCACGGAGGTAGTTGTCACAACTTGGCAAGTGAAGAGCTATGTTCCAAGCTGCAATTGGTCAAGAAGAACCACCCTCGTCCCTACAAGGTGCAATGGCTAAGCGACTCCGGCACCATTCAAGTGGAGCACACGGTGCAAGTTTCTTTCAAGATCGGCGCCTACGAGGACACCTTAGAGTGCGATGTGGTTCCTATGTTCGTGTGCCACCTTCTTTTGGGAAGACCTTGGCAATTCGACCACGGCGTCATCCACAATGGACAAACCAACCAATATAGCTTCAAGATGAAAGGTAAGGAGTATGTGCTTGACATATGTCACCAAGCCAAGTGATCGCCGACAAGCAAGCTTCCACCCATCGTGGAGATACTAGTGAGAGAGTGCACCACCAAAAAGAAAGTGAGAGCCACAAGCCAAAATTGAGCGCCTCTTCGCCAAGAGAGAAAAACTTAGTCCTCCTAGCCACAAAAAGAGAGATGAGAGAAGTGTGTGAGAACCCATCGAGTGTCATCCACTTTGTCCTCCTATGCAAAGATGAGGTGACAAAAACTAACAATCCTAATCCTCTTCCTCTAGTGTTTTCCAACTTGTTGCAGGAATTCGAGGATGTCTTTCCTAATGAGCTACCTCCCGGTCTCCCTCCTCTACGTGGCATTGAACATAGGATCGACCTCATCCCCGGTGCACCTCTTCCAAACAAGGCTCCCTACCGCGTCAACCCAGAAGAAACTAAGGAGATCCAACGGCAAGTACAACAACTCATCGATAACGGACATGTACGTGAAAGCTTAAGCCCTTGTGCCATTCCGGCTATACTTGTGCCCAAGCAAGATGGTAGTTTTTGCATGTGCTCAGATTGTAGGCCCATCAATGCTATCACCGTTCGTTATAGGCATCTGATTCCTCGCCTAGATGATATGCTAGATGAACTTAGCGTCGCCACTATTTTCTCAAAAATTGATCTTAAAAGTGGCTATTATCAAATCCGCATACAAGAAGGTGATGACTGGAAAACCGCTTTCAAAACAAAATTTGGCTTGTACGAGTGGTTGGTTATGCCTATGGGTTTATCAGAAGCTCCCGGTACTTTCATGCGTCTTATGCATTTTGTGCTTCGTCCTTACATTGGAGTGTTTGTTGTGGTCTACTTCGATGACATACTTGTTTTTAGAAAATCCATCAAAGATCATCTAAATCATGTTAGGGCTGTTTTGCAAACTCTTCGCAAGAATCGTCTTTATGCCAACATGAAAAAGTGCACATTTGGTGTTGACAAGCTTGTCTTCTTGGGTTTCATTGTTTCCTCAAAGGGTGTCCATGTTGATGAATCTAAAATTGAAGCAATTCAAACTTGGCCCCAACCCACTAATTTGCAACAAGTGTATAGCTTTCTTGGCCTTGCGAGTTTCTATCGTCGCTTTGTGAAAGATTTTAGCACCATCGCCGCACCTTTGCATGCCTTGAGTAAGAAAAATGCTTCTTTTGTTTGGCAACCTTTGCAATCGACCGCTTTTGATGAGCTCAAATCCTTGCTTACTCATGCTCCAATTCTCGCTTTACCCAACTTTGACAAAACTTTTGAGGTTCATTGCGATGCAAGTAGTACCAAAGTTGGTGGAGTTTTGATGCAAGAAAAGCAAGCTATTGCATATTTTAGCGAAAAACTCTCCGGTGCTCAACTTAACTATCCCATCTATGACAAAGAATTGTATGCTTTAGTACATGTGTTACATGTTTGGGAACATTATCTTAGACCGCATGAGTTTGTCATACATACCAATCATGAAACACTTAAATACCTTAAAGGTCAAACCAAGTTGAATAAACGGCATGCTAAATGGAGTGAATTCATTGAATCTTTTCCCTATGTGATCAAGTACATTAAGGGCAAAGAGAATGTTGTGGAGGATGCCCTTTCCCGCAAATGCATGTTACTTACTCAACTTGAATTGAATGTTGTTGGATTTGATCATATAAAAGATTTGTATGAGTGTGATGTGACTTTCGCTACTCCTTATACTAAGTGTGTGACGCATACTTCTTGGGAACGATATTATATCAAAGATGGTTATCTTATGAGAGATAACAAACTATGCATTCCCAAGTCTTCTCTTCGTTTGTTACTTTTGCAAGAGGCTCACGGAGGCGGACTCATGGGACACTTTGGGTGCGACAAGACTTTTGCCACGCTTTCCAAGAACCATTATTGGCCCAAGGTGTTTCGCGATGTCGCCCACTTCACCAACCGGTGCTCTACATGTTGCAAAGCTAAGTCACAATCTCAATCCCATGGTTTACATATGCCTTTACCTATTCCACATCAACCTTGGGAAGATATTAGCATGGATTTTGTGCTTGGATTACCTAGGACTCAAAATGGCAAGGACTCCGTTTTTGTTGTTGTGGACCGATTCTCTAAAATGGCTCATTTTATCCCATGCAATAAGATAGACGATGCTTCACATGTTGCCAATCTCTTTTGTAGGGAAATCTTGAGGTTGCATGGTGTGCCGTGACATCAAGTTCTTAAGCTACTTTTGTAAGACACTATGCGCCAAGCTCAGAATCAAGCTTCTATTCTCCACGGCGTACCACCCTCAAACTGATGGTCAAACGGAAGTCACCAACCGGACGCTTGCAACTCTCCTACACGTGTTGATAAAGAAGAACATCAAGGAGTGCGAGGAGTGCCTACCCATCGCCGAGTACGCCCACAACCGCGCAAGACACTCTACAACTGGCAAGTCCCCCTTTGAGGTTGTCTACGGTTTCAACCCTTTGTCGCCATTGGACATCCTTCCTCTACCGCTTCAAGAACGAGCAAACATGGACGCAAGTGCAAGAGCCGCCTATATCAAGAATATGCATGAAGAAACACGTTCCACGATCGAGTGCCAAGTACAACGACTCACCGCCAAGCTCAACATCAACAAGTCTCCGATGGTGTTCCAACCGGGTGATCAAGTATGGATACATCTCCGCAAGGACCGCTTCCCCAAGGAACACAAGTCCAAGCTACTCCCAAGAGCTGACGGACCATTCAAGGTGCTCGCACACTACAATGACAACGCCTACAAGGTCGACATCCCACGTGACAAGTACAACATAAGTGGCATCTTCAATGTCGAAGACTTGGCCAAGTACCATGGTGATGAAGAGCACGATCCGTGGACGGATCTCTCCCAAGGGGGGGGGGATGATGCGGAGCATCCTTCCATCATCCCCATGGACTCTACACCAACACATCAAACCCCATGTGGACTTATGACAAGAGCTAGAGCACGTGCATTGGAAACTGAGGTGAACTCCTTCCTACTTGACTCACATACGGATACGAACGGAACATGGTTGCTACCTCACAAAAATATGCTATGCCTCCGTAGGTATAAATAGGAACACCACCAAGAAGCTCAGGAGCATCACCAAGGAGAAGGAGGACCACCCCAAGGCCACGTGAACCAAGACAGAGTGCAACAGCAGCAACACTGGAAGTCCCAAGTGACCCCATGCGCACGGGCACCCAAAACCCCGTGCCTACGGACTACCCAGAGAGTTGGCATTGGGGCACCCCGTGCGCACGGGCGTGTACCGTGCCCACGGGACCCCCGTGCGCACGGGCACAACTTACCCCATGCACACGGGCCTCGCAGGATGGCCGGCTGAGATCGCCTCTTCGACCTCCTCCTCATCCCCTTCGGCCCCAAGGCTATATAAGTCGTACCTAGGACTATGTTTAGGGTTAGCAAAGTATTTAGAACACAAAAGAGGGATTTGCTCATCTTCCTCCTCTAGGAGATCTAGACCTCCTCTTGGAGAAGCTCCTCTTGGAGATCAAGCCCTCCTCTTGGAGAAGATCCTCTTGGATGCAAGACCTCACCTAGTGGGAAGAACCTTTACCCTAGTGCTATTTTCCTTGAATTGTTCATGTAATCTTGTGGATCTCATGTATGCTACTCTAGTGGATGTGATATTGGGTTTGTTTGAGTGATTTGTGCCTTGTGTTCTTGAGTGTTCTCCCTCCTTTTCCCCTCCAAGTGTGAAAAGATCCCCTCTAGGGTTTCACCCTACAACATATGTGTTATGATCTGGCAACCCCGAAGTGACAATAATCGGGACCACTCCCAGTGATGACCGTAGTTTGAGGTGTTCATGTATTCATTAAGTGTTAATGCTTTGGTCCGGTACTCTATTAAAAGGAGGCCTTAATATCCCTTAGTTTCCAATAGGACCTCGCTGCCATGGGAGGGTAGGACAAAAGATGTCATGCAAGTTCTTTTCCACAAGCATGTATGACTATATTCAAAATACATGCCTACATTACGTTGATG
Organism: Triticum aestivum; assembly: GCF_018294505.1. Lineage (NCBI taxonomy): Eukaryota > Viridiplantae > Streptophyta > Magnoliopsida > Poales > Poaceae > Triticum > Triticum aestivum. The sequence continues at coordinate 1,159,453 of NW_025225099.1, read as the reverse complement.
AACTGGAGCTAGTTCTGTGTCACCCTGTGTTATAATTGTTGCATGAGGAATCGCATTCGACATAATTATGCATCATTGATCCATTGCCTACGACCTTTTCATATATTGATCTTTGCTTAGTTACATCTCCATTGCCACTGCTATGATTGCTACAAAACTACTACTGTTACTTTTGCCACTGTTACCATTACTTCCATACTACTTTGCTACTAAATACTTTGCTGCAGATATTAAGTCTTTCAGGTGTGGTTGAATTGACAACCCTGCTACTAATACTTGAGAATATTCTTTGGCTCCCCTTGTGTCGAATCAATAAATTTGGGTTGAATACTCTACCATCGAAAACTATTGTGATCCCCTATACTTGTGGGTTATCAAGACCGAAAGGTCGAACGTGAATCATATAGTAGATATGATCAACATAGTGATGTTCACCATTGAAGACTACTCCATCTCACGTGATGATCGGACATGGTTTAGTTGATTTGGATAACATATTATTTAGATGACTAGAGGGATGTCTATCTAAGTGGGAGTTCTTAAGTAATTTGATTAATTGAACTTAATTTATCATGAACTTAGTCATGATAGTTTTTTGCATATCTATGTTGTAGATCAATGACCCGTTCTACCGTTCCTTTGAATTTTAATGTGTTCCTAGAGAAAGCTAAGTTGAAAGATGATGGCAGTAACTACACGGACTGGGTCCATAACTTGAGGATTATCCTCATTGCTGCCCAGAAGAATTATGTCCTTGATGCACCGCTAGGTGCAAGGCCTGAGTTGAGTTGTTAATTCAACGACACCTGGAAACTTAGTATCTGCAGCAAAGTGTTTAGTAGCGAAGTAATATGATAGTGGTGGTAACGGTAACAAAAGTAAAGACAGCAAAAGTAATGTTTTTGGTATTTTGTAGTGATTGTAACAGTAGCAACGAAAAAGTAAATAAGCGAGAACCAGTATATGGAAAACTCGTAGGCACCGGATTAGCGATGGATAATTATGTCGGATGCGGTTCATCATGTAACAGTCATAACAAAGGGTGACACAGAACTAGCTCCAGTTCATCAATGTAATGTAGGCATGTATGCCGTATATAGTCATACGTGCTTATGGAAAAGAACTTGCATGACATCTTTTGTCCTACCCTCCCGTGGCAGCGGGGTCCTATTGGAAACTAAGGGATATTAAGGCCTCCTTTTAATAGAGAACCGGAACAAAGCATTAGCACATAGTGAATACATGAACTCCTCAAACTATGGTCATCACCGGGAGTGGTCCCAATTATTGTCACTTCGGGGTTGCTGGATCATAACACATATTAGGTGACTATAGACTTGCAAGATAGGATCAAGAACACACATATATTCATGAAAACATAATAGGTTCAGATTTGAAATCATGGCACTCGGGCCCTAGTGACAAGCATTAAGCATAGCAAAGTCATATCAACATCAATCTCAGAACATAATGGATACTAGGGATCAAACCCTAACAAAAATAACTTGAGTACATCATGAAATTGGTGATGGAGGATGGTTGATGATGATGACGATGACGAATCCCCCTCTCCGGAGCCCCGAACAGACTCCAGATCAGCCCTCCCGAGAGAGATTAGGGCTTGGCGGCGGCTCCATACGCGATGATTTCTTCTCCCTGATTTTTTTCTCCCCGAAAGCCAATATATGGAGTTGGAGTTGGCGTCGGAGGGCCACCAGGGGGCCCATGAGGTAGGGGACGCGCCCCCCACCCTCGTGGACAGGGTGTGGGCCCCCTGGTCTTCATCTTTTGCGAGGATTTTTTATTGTTTTTGCTAAGGTGTTCCGTGGAGTTTTAGGTCATTCCGAGAACTTCTATTTTCTGCACATAAAACAACACCATGGCAATTCTACTGAAAACAGCATCAGTCCGGGTTAGTTCCATTCAAATCATACAAGTTAGAGTCCAAAACAAGGGCAAAAGTGTTTGGAAAAGTAGATACGACGGAGACGTATCAACTCCCCCAAGCTTAAGCCCTTGTTTGTCCTCAAGAAATTCAGTTGACAAACTGAAAGAGAAAAAGAAAAACTTTTACAAACTCTGTTTGCTCTTGTTGTTGTAAACATGAAAAGCCAGCATTGAAGTTTCAGCAAATATTATGAACTAACCATACTCACAATAACACGTAGGTCTCACAATTACTCATATCAATAGCATAATCAGCTAGCGAGCCATAATAATAAAACTCGGATGACAACACTTTCTCAAAATAATCATAACATGATATAACAAAATGGTATCTCGCTAGCCCTTTCTGAGACCGCAAAACATAAATGCAGAGCACCTTTAAAGATCAAGGACTGACTAAACATTGTAATTCATGGTAAAAGAGATCCAGTCAAGTCATACCCAATATAAACCAATAATAATAAATGCAAACGACAGTGTGCTCTCTAGCGGGTGCTTTTGATAAGAAGGGTGATGACTCAACATAAAAGTAAATTGATAGGCCCTTCGCAGAGGGAAGCAGGGATTTGTATAGGTGCCAGAGCTCGGTTTTGAAATAGAGATAAATTATATTTTGAGCGGCATACTTTCATTGTCAACATAACAACTAAAAGACGACGATATCTTCCATGCTAAACAGATTATAGGCGGTTCCCAAACAGAATGGTAAAGTTTATACTCCCCCTCCTCCACAAGCATCAATCCATGGCTTGCTCGAAACAACAAGTGCCTCCAACATTCAACGGATCCCAGGGGGAGTTTTGTTTGTAGTTATTTTGATTTAGTTTGCATAAAGCATGGGACTGGGCATCCCGGATACCAGCCATTTTCTCGTGAATGAGGAGCGGAGTCCACTCCTCTTGAGAATAACCCGCCTAACACGGAAGATAAGGGCAGCTCTAGTTGACATATGAGCTATTCGAGCATGCAAAACAGAATGTTTATTTGAAGGTTTAGAGTTTGGCACATACAAATTTACTTGGAACGGCAGGTAAATACCACATATAGGTAGGTATAGTGGACTCATATGGAATAACTTTGGGGATTAAGGAGTTTGGATGCACAAGCAGTATTCCCGCTTAGTACAGGTGAAGGCTAGCAAAAGACTGGGAAGCGGGCAACTGAGAGAGCGACAACAGTCGTAAACATGCATTAAAATTAATTTACACCAAACACAAGCATGAGTAGGATATAATCCACCATGAACATAAATATCATGAAGGCTATGTTGATTTGATTCAACTACATGCGTGAACATGTGCCAAGTCTAGTCACTCAATACATTTAAAGGAGGATACCATCCCATCATACCACATCATAATCATTCTAATAGCATGTTGGCACGCAAGGTAAACCATTATAACTCATAGCTAATCAAGCATGGCACAAGCAACTATAATCTCTAAATGTCATTGCAAATATGTTTACTTCATAATAGCTGACTCAGGAACGATGAGTCATCATATTTACAAAAACAAGAGAGGTCAAGTTCATACCAGCTTTTCTTATCCCAATAAGTCCATCATATATCATCATCATTGCCTTTCACTTGCACGACCGAACGGTGTGTATAATAATAAGAGTGCACGTGCATTGGACTAAGATGGAATCTGCAAGCATTCAACTCAAGAGAAGACAAGTAATATGGGCTCGAAGTTAAATAAACAATCATGCATATAAGAGCCACTAAGCATTTTCAATATAGTCTTCTCGACCCCCAAAGAAAAGAAAAGAAATAAAAACTATTTACACGGGAAAGCTCCCAACAAGTAAAAGAAGAACGGGAAATATTTTTGGGTTTTATTTTTAATTCTACTACAAGCATGGAAAGTAAACTAACTAATTTTTTTTGGTTTTTCTTAAGGTTTATTAAACACACAAGAATAAAGCAGGAAAAAGAAATTTAAACTAACATGGATATTACAGTGAAAAAGTATGAGCACTGACATCTAGCAATGAGTGTGTGTGAACATGAATGTAATGACGGTGGGAAATACGTACTCCCCCAAGCTTAGGCTTTTGGCCTAAGTTGGTCTATTGCCAGGGATAGCCTGGCGGATACACGTAGGTGTAGCTGGGGTCATAGTGTGATGAAGAAGACTCTGACTGCCACTGGCTGGCAGCCTCCTCTGGATCCCAAGAATAAACAGATAGTCGTGAAGGCTCATCTTGTGGCTCCGGTTCCGGGGCTGGTGCAGGATTCCGATAGGCTTGAACAGCCGACCACGAAACGGTGTGAGGTTCTGCAGACAAGTTAAACAAAGAAGGAGCAGGCAAGTAATAGTCTCAGGGTGATGTTTATCAAAGTATAATTTGTATTTGAGCTCCCCTTCGCGACTCTTAACAAGAAAGTCATGCGCTATCATACTCTTATAATCTAAATAAACACGGGGCAGTGCTGTTTCTTTTTTCTCCTCATGCCTAATAGGTATTTCAAAATGTTCAGCTAGGCGTGAAGCATAAATGCCTCCAAAGATGGGGCCCTTAGTACGATTCAGACTTAACCGTCTAGCAACAATTCCACCCATACTAACAGAGTTATTGCGGTATAAACCATGGAGCAAAATAATAATATCAGGAATACTAAGGTTCCCACAGTTCCCGCGTCCAATCAAGCAACGACTAGCAAATAAAGCAAAGTAGCGTAAAACAGGAAAATGTATGCTAGTGATCCTTGCATCAGAAACCTTCCTGGTTTCTCCCACCGTAATGGTGTTGCTAAAAGCTTCTACTTCGTTACGGTGGGGTTCATCTAAGGTGCCCTCAAAGGGTATTCTGCAAACCTCACAGAATTCATCTAATGTTATCTCTTTAACAATGTCATACAAATGAAACTCTATTGTTGGAGGTGATTTCTTAGGGAAAAAGTAGAAGTTTTGCACAAAAGTATTTGTGAGTAAGAGATACTGATGACATTGGTCGTGGAGGAAGTTGGTGACGCCAGCATTCTCAATTAATAAATAGAAATCCTCATAAATCCCGGCTCTCCTCAAGAAGTCATCGGAAGGCCATTCACACGGCCGGACCTCCGCGGTGCGGGGCAAATTGAATTTGGGCTTCTCCTCTTCTTCCTTTTGTTTTTCCTTAGAGCTTCGGCTCGACGAGCCCCTCAAAAATTTCTTCATTATTTCTGAAACAATCTGAAATTTTTAGTAACTTCAAATAAAAGTGAACCAACTTCAATAAAATTGATAGCAACAACTCCCATAAGTGCCTAGAGCCTATATAAAGCATTGGAACTACTTGGAACCATATAAATTTGACATGCAAGCTCAAGAACATGGTCACCTATGCAGCACAAATTTGCAATGAACAAAGCACTAGAACAAAAACTAATTGGACCAATGGAGGAGTCACATACCAAGGAACAATCTCCCCAAGCAGTTTTGCGAGAGGTGCTTTGAGCAAGGAGATCGAAAATCACAGCAACGGGGGCTGGAACTCGTGCTTGAGTTGGTTTTTCGTGTTTGTGTGAGGCAGAGGAAGAAGATGGGTGCAGGGATAAGTGGAGGAGGGCCACCATGGGCCCACGAGGCAGGGGGCGCGCCCAGGGGGTAGGGCGCGCCCTCCACCCTCGTGTCCAGGTGGCAGCTCCCCCCTGGTAATTTTTGCACAGTAAATCCTCAAATATTCCCGAAAAAATAATATTAAATTGGCATGGCATTCTGAGGACTTTTATTTTCGGGATATTTTTATATTGCACGGATAAGTCAGGAGACAGATAGAAAAATACTATTTTACTTTATTTCTACTAAATAATAGAAAATATAAAGAGGGTACAGAAGGTTGTGCTTCTAGTTTCATCCATCTCGTGATCATCAAAATGAACCCGCTAACAAGGTTGATCAAGTCTTGTTAACAAATTCATTCCGAATAATCACGGAACCGGAGAAATTTCGAATAACACTAAGTTACCTCAACGGGGATATGAAAATCCCCAACAATAAGAATATCATACTTTTTCTTGACAGTAGGGAGAGGAAATTCAAAACCTCCAAATATAATCGATGGAATTTTTCCAATAGAGTTGATACTATAAACTTGAGGTTGTTTCCTCGGAAAGTGTACCATGTGCTCATTGCCATTAACATGAAAAGTGACATTGCCTTTGTTGCAATCAATAACAGCCCCTGCAGTATTAAGGAAAGGTCTTCCAAGAATAATAGACATACTATCATCCTCGGGAATATCAAGAATAACAAAGTCTGTTAAAATAGTAACGTTTGCAACCACAACAGGCACATCCTCACAAATACCGACAGGTATAGCAGTTGATTTATCAGCCATTTGCAAAGATATTTCAGTAGGTGTCAACTTATTCAAGTCAAGTCTACAATATAAAGAAAGAGGCATAACACTGACACCGGCTCCAAGATCACATAAAGCAGTTTTAACATAACTTCTCTTAATGGAGCAAGGTATAGTAGGTACTCCGGGATCTCCAAGTTTCTTTGATATTCAACCTTTAAAAGTATAATTAGCAAGCATGGTGGAAATTTCAGCTTCAGGTATCTTTCTTTTATTAGTAATAATATCCTTCATATACTTAGCATAAGGATTTGTTTTGATCACATCAGTTAATCGCATACGCAAAAAGATGGGTCTAATCATTTCAGCAAAGCGCTCAAAATCCTCATCATCCTTTTTCTTGGATGGTTTCGGAGGAAAAGGCATGGGTTTCTGAACCCATGGTTCCCTTTCTTTACCATGTTTCCTAGCAACGAAGTCTCTTTTATCATAACGATGATTCTTTGATTGTGGGTTATCAAGATCAACATCAGGTTCAACTTCTACATTATTATCATTACTAGGTTGAGCATCAACATGAACATTATCATTAACATTATCACTAGGTTCTTGTTCATCACCTGATTATGTTTCAGTGTCAGAAACAGAGATATCATTTGGATTCTCAGGTGGTTCAGCAATAGGTTCACTAGAAGTTTGCAAAGTCCTATCATTTTTATTTTTCTTCCTCTTAGAAGAACTAGGTACATCAATATTATTTCTCTGAGAATCTTGCTCGATTCTCTTAGGGTGGCCTTCAAGATACAAAGGTTCCTGAGTCATTCTACCAGTTCTAGTAGCCACTCTAACAGCATAATCATTTTTCTTACTATTCATTTCATCAAGTGCTTCTTTCTGAGCTTTAAGTACTTGTTTTACTTGAGTGGTAACCATAGAAGCATGTTTGCTAACAAGTTTAAGTTCACCTCTAATATCAGCCATATAATCACCCAAGCGTTTAATCATAAAGGTATTCTGTTTCAACTGTCTACCAAAATAAGCATTGAAGTCATCTTGCTTAAACATAAAGTCATCAAACTCATTCAAGCACTGACTAGCAATTTTAGTAGGAGGGACTTCAGCTTTATCATATCTATAGAGAGAATTTACCTTTACTACCTGTGTCGAGATATCGGGAGGTTCTTCAGTAAATAAGTAATTGAGATCATATACTTCTTCAGCAGGCGGTAAATTAAGACCATGTATTTCTTCAATAGGAGGTAAATTCTTAACATCTTCATCTTTAATACCTTTTTCTTTCATAGATTTCTTTGCCTCTTGCATATCTTCGGGGCTGAGAAATACAACACCTCTCTTCTTCGGAGTTGGTTTAGGAATAGGCTCAGTAATTGGCTTTGGAACTGACTCAGGAGGTGCCCAATTATTTTCATTTGCCAACATATTATTCAATAGAATTTCAGCTTCATCCAGTGTTCTTTCCCTGAAAAGAGAACCAGCACAACTATCCAGGTAATCTCTGGAAGCATCGGTTAGTCCATTATAAAAGATATCAAATATTTCAGGTTTCTTAAGAGGATGGTCAGGCAAAGCATTAAGTAACTTGAGAAGCCTCCCTGAAGCTTGTGGGGGACTCTCTTCTTCAATTTGCACAAAATTGTATATTTCCCTCAAGGCAGCTTGTTTCTTATGAGCAGGGAAATATTTAGCAGAGAAGTAATAAATCATATCCTGGGGACTTTGCACACAACAAGGATCAAGAGAATTAAACCATATCTTAGCATCACCCTTTAATTAGAATGGAAATATCTTGAGTAAATAAAGGTAGTGCGATCTCTCATTATTAGTAAACAGGGCAGCTATATCATTTAACTTAGTAAGATGTGCCACAACAGTTTCAGATTCATAGCCATAAAAAGGATCAGATTCAACCAAAGTAATTATATCTAGATCAATAGAAAAATCATAATAATCCTGATCAGGAACAAAAATAGGTGAAGTTGCAAAAGCAGGGTCGGGTTTCATTCTATCTCTAAAAGATTCTTTACTCCATTTAACTAGCAACCTCTTAAGTTCATATCTATCCTGGCAAGCAAGAATAGCTGCAGAAGATTCAGCATCAAAAAGGTAACCATCAGGAATAGCAGGCATATTTTCATCATCACTAACATCATCGTATTCAGGTGCAATAATTTCTCTTTCTCTAGACCTAGCAATTTGCTCATCAAGAAATTCACCCAGGAGCACAGTAGTATCAAGCATAGAAGTAGTTTCATCATAAGTATCATGCATAGCAGAAGTGGCATCATCAATAACATGCGACATATCAGAATTCATAGCAGTAGTAGGTTTAGGTATCGCTAGCTTACTTATAACAGAAGGAGAATCTAGTGCAAGGCTAGATGGCAGTTCCTTACCTCCCCTCGTAGTTGAGGGCAAAATAGTAGTTCGATCATCTTTGAAGTTCTTCATAGTGTCCAGCAGATATAAATCCCAAGTGACTCAAAGAATAGAGCTATGCTCCCCGGCAACGGTGCCAGAAAAAGGTCTTGATAACCCACAAGTATAGGGGATCGCAACAGTTTTCAAGGGTAGAGTATTCAACCCAAATTTGTTGATTCGACACAAGGGGAGCCAAAGAATATTCTCAAGTATTAGCAGCTGAGTTGTCAATTCAACCACACCTGGAAACTTAGTATGTGCAGCAAAGTGTTTAGTAGCAAAGTAATATGATAGTGGTGGTAACGGTAACAAAAGTAAAGACAGCAAAAGTAATGTTTTTGGTATTTTGTAGTGATTGTAACAGTAGCAACGGAAAAGTAAATAAGCGAGAACTAGTTGTAATGCCCCGGATACAACTTTCCATATTCGTAACTCCGACTCTTGCTTTTTCCGGAGATGCGATATGATATTTCCTTCGTGGTTGGGTTTTCTCTTTTGTTTTGCATTTTGTTCATGTCAGGCATCTCATCTCATAGCATCATGCGCTTTGCATCTGCATGTTTTCATAAAACTCTTAGCCCGTTCGTAGTTGCCGAGTTCCCCTTGCCTCCTTTGACCGTTCCAAGACCAATCAGGTTTTCACTTCCCTCTTGACCGTGACCACCTAACCTCTCTTGCCAACCATCGACCCCCTCTTGCGCGTGTCCGAAACCTACCCCGAACCTGACCCGCTCAGTCATCTCCGTTGGATTCGTATCATCCCCCAACATCCCTAAAACATCTTCGTTTTCCTATTTGGATTTCCCAACCTAGTATTTCAGACCGTCCGATTAATATCGGAGGGACCAAATATCCCCTAACCTAATCCACCCACGTATATAAGCGGGACAACCCTAAAATCAAGGAGACATGTCCCATCCTTCCTCCTCACCGCCGCCAGACTCAAACCCCACCTCGGGATCCTCCTAGATCCCCTTCTCCTCGGCTCTCCTCCTCTCCCGCTCCAACCGCAGCCAGCCCCTGTTCCGAGCACCTCCTCCTCACCTCGTCCCCCTCGCGTGCCGGCCGACCACCGGAGATCCCTCCGCCGACGAGCACTGCCAGCAAATGAGTGCCCCGAGAGCCCTGCTCCTTTTCCCTCCTGGTTGTGTTTCTCTCTCTCTCACGCTGCTTTCTCTCTCTCTCTGATTTCTTCGCAGCGCCTCCATGGACAGCCTCCTCGGTTGGCTTCATGCGCCGCCCCATTTGACCTCCAGCTTCAGGCCCTCGTCGCCCTCGCCTTGCTCCGCCATCGCCGTCGTCCCACAGGCAAGCAGCAGCAATAGGTCATGCCACTGGCCT
>NW_025225099.1:1135822-1149149 GCF_018294505.1 Triticum aestivum | reverse complement strand
CCTCTCCTCCTCCTGTTTCCCCCCCCCCCCCTCTCTCTCATGGTGGCCCTCTCTCTCCTTCCCAGGAACGAGCAGGAGCTCGCCCAAGCTCCATGCCGCCGTCGTCGTCCTGCTTCATCCGATGACCTCCGAGCAGCGCCACCCGTCGGATCTGTTTGAGCTCGCCTCGCCCTGCACCTCAGGTCCCGCGTCACTCCTTCCTTCCCCTTCCCTGATTTCTAGTCCCTCCTCTCACATCTCTCTCTCTCTGAATCAGGAACCCCGTCGCGTCCTCGTCGTGCGCGTCGTCGCCCGTTCGTCCCTGCCGGCAGCCGCGCTGCTTCCCTTCCTCGTCTTCCCTCCAACCAGAGTCCCGCCGTCATCAGAGTGCGACGCCAAGCCGTCGCCCCGCCAAGTCCCCTGCTCGCCTCCTCTGCTTCACCCTGCACGAGCAGGACGGCCCCGCCTTGTTTCGCGTCCGTCTTCGACCTCCCTCTGCGTGCCCGCAAGCTCCATCCGCCACCAACACCATCGCATGCCCAGCTCGCCGGAGCCCCGTTGTTGCACCCCAAGGGTTATGCCTCGCCCGCTCGTCTTTGTATGCTAGGTGGACGAGCACCTCGCTCGCGTTGACCGACCCTGCCTCGCTGACCCGCTTGCCTCCAGATCCAGCCCAGCAGCTCCTTCCCTTCGCTAGATCCAGCCCGGCCTCCTCCAGCCTCTCCACCAGCTGGGCTGAAGCCCATGGTGAGCGCCCCAGCAGCCTGCTGTTTTGGCCCGAGTCACATTTTTTTTCGCGGAACGTTTTTCTAATTAACCAGTGCACTGCATATTTACAGATTGGACCCTAAACTTCATGCATATAATAACTCATGAACCATGCATCATATTAAAATGTATTATATATGTAAAATGCTTAGAATTTCATCTAGTTTCATAATATGCCATTTTCATCCCATGTTAAAATGCTTAAAATGCTGTTTGTTTAATTTTGCTTAGATAATATGCTAAAATGTTTTATTTCATAACTAAATAACCATAACTCGGAATCAAATGTTCTTTATATGTAAATGGGGTGGAGAAATGCATAGATTAACTTGGTGCACTTTATTTTACTGTTTAAAAACTCTAAAATTTTGTATAGGGCAGAACAGTAGCAAATTCATAAATTGCATATGAGGATTTTCCGGAATTGTTGTTTGTTGTTCCGGCCTCATTTAAACTTGCCTAGATAGTTAGTTTACTTATGTTTCACCTCTTGCCATGTTTAACAACATTTAATATTGTTGTGTACCTAAACAATATTAAACTAAATATGTCAATGTGGTGTTTTGTCAATATGCAACTCGTTGCATATTGATCTCCACTTAACTTGTAGTACTGCTTGTTGCACTTTACCATGCCATGCCTCATTAAATCGGACATGCATCATACTTGATTGTGCATCATGCCATGTTTATGCTTGTGCATTTACCATGTTGTTTGTTTCTTTCCGGTGTTGCTTCTTAGTTTCGGTAATGTTGCGATTGTGAGGATTCGTTCGACTACTCCCGTTCGTCTTCTTCATGGACTCATTCTTCTTCCTAGCAGGATTTCAGGCAAGATGACCATCACCTTGGATCTCACTGCTATCATTGCTATGCTAGTTGCTTTGTTCTATCACTATGCTGCGTTACCTATCATTTGCTCTTCAAGCCTCCCAAATTGCCATGTCAGCCTCTAACCTTTTCACCCTTCCTAGCAACCGTTGTTTGGCTATGTTATTGCTTTGCTCAGCCCCTCTTATAGCGTTGTTAGTTGCAGGTGAAGTTGAAGATTGTTCCATGGTGGACAGGATTTTGGTTGGGATATCACAATAACTCTTATATTATTAATGCATCTATATGTTTGGTAAAGGGTGGAAGACTCGGCCTTATGCCTGGTGTTTTGTTCCATTCTTGCCGCCCTAGTTTCCGTCATGCCGGTGTTATGTTCCCGGATTTTGCGTTCCTTACGCGGTTGGCTGATTTATGGGACCCCATTGACAGTTCGCTTTGAATAAAACTCCTCCAGCAAGGCCCAACATTGGTTTTACCATTTGCCTCACCTAGCCCTTTTCCCCTTGGGTTTCCGGAGCCCAAGGGTCATCTTTATTTTAACCCTCCCCCCGGGCCAGTGCTCCTTCGAGTGTTCGTCCAAAATGAGAAGCCTGCGGGGCCACCTCGGGGCAACTTGAGGGCTGGTTTTACTCGTAGCTTGACTTATCCGGTGTGCCCTGAGAACGAGGTACGTGCGACTCCTATCGGGATTTGTCGGCACATCGGGCGGCTTTGCTGGTCTTGTTTTACCATTGTCGAAATGTCTTGTAAACCGGGATTCCGAGTCTGATCGGGTCTTCCTGGGAGAAGGTATATCCTTCGTTGATCGCGAGAGCTTATCATGGGCTAAGTTGGGACACCCCTGCAGGGTATAAACTTTCGAGAGCTGTGCCCGCGGTTATATGGCAGATGGGAATTTGTTAATATCCGGTTGTAGATAACTTGACACCATATTCGAACTAAAACTCGTCAACCGTGTGTGTAGCCGTGATGGTCTCTTTTCGGTGGAGTCCGGGAAGTGAACATGGTTTTGGGTTATATTTGACGTAAGTAGGAGTTCAGGATCACCTCTTGATCACTACTAGCTTCACGACCGTTCCGTTTGTTCTCTTCTCGCTCTTATTTGCGTATGTTAGCCACCATACTTGCTTAGTCGCTGCTGCAACCTCACCACTTTACTCCTTTCTTTCCCTTTAAGCTTTGCTAGTCTTGATACCCATGGTAATGGGATTGCTGAGTCCTCGTGGCTCACAGATTACTACAACAATAGTTGTAGGTACAGGTTATGCGATGATCATGACGCGAGAGCGATGTTTGCTTGTTTTGGAGTTCTTCTTCTGCTGCTTCTTCGATCAAGGGATAGGTTCCAGGTCGGCAGCCTGGGCTAGAAGGGTGGTTGTCATTTCAGTTTCTGTTTGTGTTTCATCCGTAGTCGGATGGTGCTCTTATGTAAGATGATGTTGTATTCGTGTGGCATTGTATGCCTTTTGTATGTATCCCCATCTATTATGTAATTTTGATGTAATGATATCCACCTTGCAAAAGCATTTCAATATGCGGTTCTATCCTTGGTGGGACCTTCGAGTCTCTTTAGGATAGTATCGCATATTGGGCGTGACAAGTTGGTACCAGAGCCTCGACCGACCATAGGAGCCCCCTTGATTGTTTGCCGTTGTTGAGTCTAAAAAAAACTATTTTGAGTCTTAGGATTATATATATCGGAGAGTAGGATTCTTTTTACTCCTCAGCCCCCTTCGTCGCTCTGGTGAGGTCTCCTGACGTAGATGTTTTGACTTTCCTCTCCTCCAATTTCACTAAATGTTTTTTTTAGGATCACGCGGGTATCTTGGAATCGTTCCGATGGTTTTGTGACGAGAACATTGTTCTTGGTGCCTCCTGTCTTTTATGTGGCAGTGACCCGGGGAGTTGAGCTCTGAGGTTTTGTCGTCACAATTTTATCGTTGCAGTTCTGGAATACCTGAGTTTTGCCGACATCGAAAATCTCTTTTATGCAGTTGTTGGTGAGATAACGTCGACGCCACCCAGTACTGGGGCGGGAGTTCGGGAGTATTGCCATAACTCGTATAACGGATGCTTTTCGAAGGTTGAGGTACATGATTTCCGAAGGTTTCTTGGTTATGTGTTGACGGATGGATACAGCTTGGATGTAGGTATTGTTAGTTTGGGTGAGATATTTATTGCTTCCCCTGTATCCCCAACACCAGATTGCATAACCAGAAAGTTTCGGGAGTTTATTGGTGGGAATTCAAGTAGCTCCTAGAATATCTTTCCGACAGATGCATGATATGGGATTGGGTAAGTCTCTATCATATGTATTTGTTCTGGCTTATTCTGCAAGCCAATCCTTGTTTTGTTTTGTTGTGGTATTCGAGTTGCTTCAAAGTCAAGTGTTGATTCCATACCTTTCAAGTGGTGTTCTCATATTTCTATGAGAGTGCTAATCCTTCTTGTTTATCGAGATTGTCATGTCAATTCTTTTCCAAACCGGCGTGCTTCTCTTCAAGTGGATCCGATCATTTTCAATATCCGCAAGATCAACTCTAAGTTTTCTCACCGGTGTTCGTTTCATCCATCCCAAGTTGTCTTTGTTTTTCCCGCCCTCCCACCCTTTTTCTTCAAGGACTCAGATTTCTTAATCATGTATCCTTTTATTGATGGGAAGTCTCTCCATTCTTTTCGTCAATGCTCTTATCCGGTGATTCTCAGGAAGATACTAAAGGAAGCTTCAAGTTCATCATTCTTCGTTCCCTTTTTCTTCTCTGGTGGTTTCAATTCAAGCCTTGTCTATCATATCCTTTCCTCGTTTCAAATGTTTTTCTCATGCCGGTGTATCTCTTAATCGTTCACCTCTCGCTTTCCATTTGTTCTGGTGTGCTGAAGATATCTCGGAAGATTCGTGTTATCATTCCTAATCTGTTCAAGATCTCTCGAGGTTGTTATCTCTTTTGAGCCATTTAATTCTACCGGTGCAATCCCTCTTCTAAATCGTTCAACGGTGTATCTTCTGAGTGGGCCCTAACCCACAGGTCTTTCCCAGGATCTTACCTGACTCTTCTAATTCTACCAGAGTTATTCGCAATCCTTTTTCAAGTGTGACGTAAGAATGGATCCCATCGGTCACATGCCTTCTCCAAGATCGTTTTCAAATTCTTTTCATGGTTGGCTCAACCTCTTCGCTTTTCATTCTACCGGAGTATCTCAGTAATTTTGGTGGTGTTTCTCATCGTCATTGGAAGACCGAAGAAGAGTTCCTCTTAAATCCTGTCCGTTCTCTCAAAGTTTCATGGTTCTAGCTTCATGTTATCCTCTCGGATTACTCCATTTGTCAGATATTCTTTTCTTACTCATCCGGAGTATGTCAGGATTTGTTTTTTTTTCATTACTTTTCACCGGAGGCCATCATTCCAGCTATCGTTATCCAATTATCCCAGTGCTTCGTTCAAGTGTTCTTTAATCAGCTCGTTATCTCTTCGTTCTTTTGCATCTAAATCCCCTCAAGCATATTTGTTCTTCTAATTCTTCCTGGTGATTCATTATCCTTCATCAGCCATTTTCGAATTCTTACGGTGGTTCGTTCAAGATTCTTTTCCTTGATTATCATATGAAATATTCGTTGTCTCCAAATCCTACCGGTGGTTCATGAAGACTTACTCAAGTTTTGCGCCATATTCTCCTTAATCCTTTTCAAGAAGAATAAGTAGTATGCAAAAATCCATTGTTTGTCATCAGTTTAATTTGATAAAGGATAAGCATAGAATAAATCTTATTCTTATTTCCTCGAGGTGATTCAATTCTTTTCTTCCAGAGATTGTTCATGATGAAGTAATTCTCCGTTCTAGTGTTTCATCTTTTCCTTTTCCGGAGTTCCAAGTTTTCTCAATTATATCGTCGCGATGCTCCATCTAATTCATTGCAAGGCTTCACCTTGTGTTTTCAACTTCCCTTTCTTTCTATCATCCTTTTATTACCGGAGTTCTTCATGGAGGCTCTACATGATGGTTCATCAAGGATTTAATTCCTTCTCGAAGTGTTCATCGAGATTCTTTTCAGAGGAGTTCAACCATTCTTCATCTTGCATTCCGAAGTGCAATTCTCTCTATCTTATCTTTTGAGGTGGTGTTATATCATTCTTGACAATTTCTATTCATGTTTTGTGATTCACATGTGGTGAAGAATGAGGTATTTTAAACCCATCACTTTCTTCCTTGGAGTTATCTTGGGTTATATTTCACCTAAAGCTTTCCCTAAGGAATGTTGCTATTGTGGTGCTTATCAATGATCCAAGTTTTCTCCTATCCTCTCGGCAAAAGCAGCTTTCATCCCTTCGTTGATCTCAAACAAGCAATTGTTTTTCTTTAGTGGCA
This sequence comes from Triticum aestivum, assembly GCF_018294505.1. Lineage (NCBI taxonomy): Eukaryota > Viridiplantae > Streptophyta > Magnoliopsida > Poales > Poaceae > Triticum > Triticum aestivum. The sequence continues at coordinate 1,143,208 of NW_025225099.1, read as the reverse complement.
GGTTGTCACCTCATCATTTTGAGATGTTTGCCATAAGCCCACAACAAGTTTGTGCTTTTAGTTGTTGATTTTGCAACAACTCCGTTCAATTCTTCTTTGCAAGGATGCTTTCCAAGCTCATTTGTGGCAGAAGTTGGCATTTTCTTCTCCATTATTCTATTTCAATGATCTATCTTCTATTCTTTCTTCTAGAGGCATGGTGATGTTGCTCTCTTCACTCATCATCTCGAATTGTGAGGACCGTGTTCTTTTCATGCTTATCCATTTAACCGGAGTGTTGTGTCATCTCTTCAAGTGCTTTTCATCTTATCAAGGTTTCCTTCTTCTTTCAGTCGGAGTGCTGCCCAAATTATATCAATCTTATTCCTTCTCTATCTAGTTTTAACCGGAGTGGTTTCAATATCTATCTTATCACCAAACCTCTTGGTTCTCATCGTATCCCTTGTTCCTCTTTTCTAATGGAGTGTTTTCAACTTTGCTCATCTTTGTTGTTTTCTTTCTTTCATTTTGCTCAACATCTCAAGGTTCATGGTTTCACTCGTTTGTCGAAGAAGCAACTTAGTTTACCTCTTATCTTCCTCTTCCTTTTCCCTCTGGTGCCATCCTAGATCTCGGGACGAGATCCTCTCGTAGTGGTGGAGTGTTGTAACGCCCCGGATACAACTTCCATATTCGTAACTCCGACTCTTGCTTTTTTCCGGAGATGCGATATGATATTTCCTTCGTGTTTGGGTTTTGTCTTTTGTTTTGCATTTTGTTCATGTCAGGCATCTCATCTCATAGCATCATGCGCTTTGCATCTGCATGTTTTCATAAAACTCTTAGCCCGTTCGTAGTTGCCGAGTTCCCCTTGCCTCCTTTGACCGTTCCAAGACCAATCGGGTTTTCACTTCCCTCTTGACCGTGACCACCTAACCTCTCTTGCCAACCATCGACCCCCTCTTGCGCGTGTCCGAAACCTACCCCGAACCTGACCCGCTCAGTCATCTCCGTTGGATTCGTATCATCCCCAACATCCCTAAAACATCTCCGTTTTCTTATTTGGATTTCCCAACCTAGTATTTCGGACCGTCCGATTAATATCGGAGGGACCAAATATCCCCTAACCTAATCCACCCACGTATATAAGCGGGACAACCCTAAAATCAAGGAGACCTGTCCCATCCTTCCTCCTCACCGCAGCCACACTCAAACCCCACCTCGGGATCCTCCCAGATCCCCTTCTCCTCGGCTCTCCTCCTCTCGCGCTCCAACCGCAGCCAGCCCCTGTTCCGAGCACCTCCTCCTCACCTCGTCTCCCTCGCGCGCCGGCCGACCATCGGAGATCCCTCCGCCGACGAGCACCGCCAGCAAATGAGTGCCCCGAGAGCACTGCTCCTTTTCCCTCCTGCTTCTGGTTCTCTCTCTCTCACGCTGCTTTCTCTCTCTCTGATTTCTTCGCAGCGCCTCCATGGACAGCCTCCTCGGTTGGCTTCGTGCGCCGCCCCGTTTGACCTCCAGCTTCAGGCCCTCGTCGCCCTCTCCTTGCTCCGCCATCGCCGTCGTCCCGCAGGCAACCAGCAGCAACAGGTCATGCCACTGGCCTCGTCCCGCTCCTCTCCTCCTCCTGTATTCCCCCTCTCTCTCTCATGGTATCCCTCTCTCTCTCCTTCCCAGGAACGAGCAAGAGCTCGCCCAAGCTCCATGCCGCCGCCGTCGTCCTGCTTCATCCGGTGACCACCAAGCAGCGCCACCCGTCGGATCTGTTCGAGCTCACCTCGCCATGTGCCTCAGGTCCCGCATTGCTCCTTCCTTCCCCTCCCCTGCTTTCTAGTCCCTCCTCTCACATCTCTCTCTCTTTGAATCAGGAACCCCGTCGCGTCCTTGTCGTGCGCGTCGTCACCCGTTCGTCCCTGCCGGCAGCCGCGCTGCTCCCCTTCCTCGTCTTCCCTCCAACCGGAGTCCCGCCGTCGTCAGAGTGCGATGCCAAGCCATCGCCCCGCCAAGTCCCCTGCTCGCCTCCTCTGCTTCGCCCTGCACGAGCAGGACGGCCCCGCCTTGTTTCGCGTCCGTCTTCGACCTCCCTCTGCGTGCCCGCAAGCTCCATCCACCACCAACGCCATCGCAGACCTAGCTCGTCGGAGCCCCGTTGTTGCGCCGCACGGGTTCTGCCTCGCCCGCTCGTCTCTGTACGCGAGGTGGACGAGCGCCTCGCTCGTGTTGACCGACCCTGCCTCGCTGACCCGCTCGCCTCCAGATCCAGCCCAACAGCTCCTTCCCTTCGCCAGATCCAGCCCGGCCTCCTCCAGCCTCTCCACCAGCTGGGCCGAAGCCCATGGTGAGCGCCCCAGCAGCCTGCAGTTTCAGCCCGAGTCACGTTTTTTTCGCGGAACGTTTTTCTAATTAACCAGTGCACTGCATATTTACAGATTGGACCCTAAACTTCATGCATATAATAACTCATGAACCGTGCATCATATTAAAATGTATTATATATGTAAAATGCTTAGAATTTCATCTAGTTTCATAATATGCCATTTTCATCCCATGTTAAAATGCTTAAAATGTTGTTTGCTTAATTTTGCTTAGATAATATGCTAAAATGTTTTATTTCATAACTAAATAACCGTAGCTCGGAATTAAATGTTCTTTATATGTAAATGGGGTGGAGAAATGCATAGATTAACTTGGTGCACTTTGTTTTACTGTTTAACAACTCTAAAATTTTGTATAGGGCAGAACAGTAGCAAATTCATAAATTGCATATGAGGATTTTCCGGAATTATTTTTTGTTGTTCTGGCCTCATTTAAACTTGCCTGGATAGTTAGTTTACTTATGTTTCACCTCTTGCCATGTATAACAATATTTAACATTGTTGTGTACCTAAACAAGATTAAACTAAATATGTCAATGTGGTGTTTTGTTAATATGCAACTCGGTGCATATTGATCTCCACTTAACTTGTAGTACTTCTTGTTGCACTTTACCATGCCATGCCTCATTAAACTGGACATGCATCATACTTGATTGTGCATCATGCCATGTTTATGCTTGTGCATTTACCATGTTGTTTGTTTCTTTCCGGTGTTGCTTCTTAGTTCCGGTAATGTTGCGATTGTGAGGATTCGTTCGACTACTCCCGTTCGTCTTCTTCATGGACTCGTTCTTCTTCCTAGCGGAATTTCAGGCAAGATGACCATCACCTTGGATCTCACTACTATCATTGCTATGCTAGTTGCTTCGTTCTATCGCTATGCTGCATTACCTATCATTTGCTCTTCAAGCCTCCCAAATTGCCATGTCAGCCTCTAACCTTTTCACCCTTCCTAGCAAACCGTTGTTTGGCTATGTTACCGCTTTGCTCAGCCCCTCTTATAGCGTTGTTAGTTGCAGGTGAAGCTGAAGATTGTTCCATGGTGGACAAGTGTCACGCCCAATATGCAACCCTATCCAAAAGGAACTCGAAGGTCCCACCAAGGATAGACCCGCATATTGAAACGCTTTTGCAAGGTGGATATCATTACATCAACATTACATAATAGATGGGGATACATACATAAATGCCACTCGAATACAACATCACAATACATAAGATCAACATCCGACTATGGATGAAACACAAACAGAAACTCAAACGACATCCACCCTGCTAGCCCAGTCTGCCGACCTGGAACCTATCCCTGATCGAAGAAGAAGCAGAAGAAGCACTCCAAACAAGTAACATCGCTCTCGCGTCATGATCATCGCATAAACCTATACCTGCAACTGTTGTTGTAGTAATCTATGAGCCACATGGACTCAGCAATCCCATTACCATGGGTATCAAGACTAGCAAAGCTTAAAGGAAATGGAAGGGGTAAGGTGGTGAGGTTGCAGCAGCGACTAAGCATGATATGGTGGCTAAACATACGCCAATAAGAGCGAGAAGAGAGCAAAAGGAATGGTCGTGAAGCTAGCAATGATCAAGAAGTGATCCTGAACTCCTACTTACGTCAAACATAACCCAGAAACCGTGTTCACTTCCCAGACTCTGCCGAAAAGAGACCATCACGGCTACACACGCGGTTGATGCTTTTTAATTCGGATCAGGTGTCAAGTTATCTACAACCGGACATTAACAAATTCCCATCCGCCTATAACCGCAGGCACGGCTTTCGAAAGATTATACCCTGCAGGGGTGTCCCAACTTAGCCCATGATAAGCTCTTGCGATCAACGAAGGATATACCTTCTCCCAGGAAGACCCGATCAGACTCGGAATCCCGGTTTACAAGACATTTCGACAATGGTAAAACAAGACCAGCAAAGCCTCCCGCTGTGCCGACAAATCCCGATAGGAGCTGCACATATCTCGTTCTCAGGGCACACCGGATGAGCCAGACGTCGGGTTGGCATAGACCCTGGTTGCCCAGGGGGCGCCAGACATCGCTCGGTTTGGACCAACACTTAGACAAGCATTGGCCCGGGGGGGCTAAAATAAAGATGACCCTTGGGTTGGCCGACCCAAGGGAAAGGTGGGTGGTGGTGAGGCAAATGGTAAAACCAAGGTTGGGCCTTGCTGGAGGAGTTTTATTCAAATCGAACTGTCAAGGGGGTCCCATAAATCACCCAACCGCGTAAGGAACGCAAAATTCGGGAACATAACACCGGTATGACGGAAACTAGGGCGGCAAGAGTGGAACAAAACACCAGGCATAAGGCCGAGCCTTCCACCCTTTACCAAATATATAGATGCATTAATAATATAAGAGATATTGTGATATCCCAACCAAAATCATGTCCACCATGAAGCAATCTTCAACTTCACCTGCAACTAGCAACGCTATAAGAGGGGCTGAGAAAAAGCGGTAACGTAGCCAAACAACGGTTTGCATAGGAAAGGTGTCAAAGGTTAGAGGTTCATGGCAATGTGGGAGGCTTGATAAACAGGTGATAGGTAGCGCAGCAAAGTGATAGAACGAAGCAACTAGCATAGCAATGATAGTAGTGAGATCCAGGGTAGCGGTCATCTTGCCTGAAATCCCGCAAGGAAAAAGAACGAGTCCATGAAGAATATGAAGCCACGAAGACGAACCAAGCGTAGACGAACGAATCCTCACGATCATAACGAAACGGGAACTATCGAGAAGAAGCACACAACATAGTAAACACACCACACATGAACAAGGCACGATGCACACACAAGCATGCTGCATGACAAAGCTACATGAAGCTACTCATGGCAAGAGATGATGCAAACAAGAGCAACACATCAAGGCAAGTTTAAATGAGGCCGGGAACAACATATAACAATTCCGGTAAGTCCTCATATGCAAATTTCGAAATTGGTCCAGATCTGAATAAACCTTATGTTCAAGTTGTTAAACAGCAAGTTAAGATGCACCAAGATGATCTACACGAGATTCTAGTCAAGTTACATATAAGGTTCATTTAGTTCGGAGCTACGGCCTAGAAGATATGAGCAAAACAAGTTAAACATGGCATTGATGCAAAATGCACCCAAACATCAAGCAAACACACCAAAACAAGGATGCAACATGATAATATGAAGCTACATGCAATTCTAAGCAAGTTTCATATAGAGCACACTCAAAACGGAGCAACGGTTCAACACACACACATGAAACAAGTTTAAAGGACAAGCTGTTCAAAACAACAACTAGGCATATTGCAAGCATCAAAACAACATGCTACAGCACCACAATATGAAAACAAAAGGCATGGACATGATGTACTGGTAAAGCATAACAAAACATGAACACTGGGCTATCTCCAGAAATCACTAGAACATGCTCAAACACACATGGTAAGATTGCAAGTAATAACAATTCAGACTTTGCAGAAAATAACATCAGGTAGCAATGTTTAGAGCTATCAAACAACATGTTACAGGAACTTATAATAGCAAAACAAGACATGGCATGGTTCTACTCAAAGCATAGATCAAAAGTCCCTTAGTGACCATAAGCCAAAAAAGATCAGAAAATATGATGGCTCCCATGTAAACATAGCAAGTTATAATACAGATTCAAACATGGCAGAAACAAAATTATGAAGGCATGTAGATGAGCTTGTACCACTCACCACAGAGCAAAACATGGCATGGCAAGGCAACCAACAGTAAGAAGGCATGTTTGTGAAGCTAAGCATGGCAAGAGCAAGTTCATAGGGTACATGGATCACTAGCAAAACACATGGCAACAACTGGACTTAATGTTAACAGGCTGACAGCAACATTATCAAGCAACTTTGAAGCAAGATATGAACAAGCTACAGCAAGCTATAAATGCAACCAGGGGCATGGATGGATAGAGAATGACATGTAGAACAAAACATATTTAGTGAACATCTCCAGATTAAGCATAGAATGATTAGGTTTACATAGCATCACGAAATAACAGATTCAGCCTAGCAAAACAGTAACAGCAAGTACCCTTCTTAACAAGGTCGATTCACTCACCACAAGTCATTGCATGACAAGATAAGCATACCATCATCAAGAAGACATGTTTATGAAACAATCCAAGGCAAGAACAAGTTCATAGCATGCAAGGATCAACTACAACAACCTTGGCAAAATTGAATAACTTGTAAACAATCTGCCAGGAAACATTTTGAAGCAAAAGTAGAGCACGGAAATGACATGCTAGACTACTCCAGAATTGCAAAAAGAGGCATGAATGCGTAGACAATTACCATATGTTAAAAACACCCTTACTGAAGTATCTCAAAATATGCATGGATCTCTCTGTAGCAACAAGTTTACATGGCATCAAAATAACAGCAGAACAGGGACTAAAATCAGCAACATCACGATGCCTAGTTTGCATGCTTGTGCTAGTCACCACATTGATCACAAAAATACATGGTAAGCACCTTTGTAAAGAATACATGGCATAGATCAAAACACCTGTAGACATCAACCTCATAGGATGCACACATCAAACATGGCAAAAATGACAAAAGAGCTCGTTCTGTTAACAGACAGCAGATAACATTATGAAGCACTCTTGCAACAATGATTCAGGCATCTAGATGACCTCAAATGAATATGATGCAATGGAACTAAATGAAGTACTCGTTGAGGCGAACAATTTGACATATTACATGTACGAAACGGAGCTATAGATGCAGAGATACGACACGATGAACATGGCATGATAATGACAAAAATATTCGGGACTTAGTGGAATTTCGACCTCGGGGAAAAGTCAACCGCGGCGAGGATTTCGCCGGAATCTCGCCGGAGAGGAGGGAGATGGCTGGAGACGGGCGGATCCGGCCGGATCTCGCCGGATCAGGCTCGGGGCGAGGCAGGACGGCGACGGGGAGGCGCGGGGCGAGGCGGAGGAGCTCGGGCACCAGCGGTGGCAACGAGGCCGAGGCGAGGGCGCGGCAGCTCCCGCC
>NW_025225099.1:1132797-1135496 GCF_018294505.1 Triticum aestivum | reverse complement strand
GCGCGGGCGCCTCGGGCCCGGCGTGGCCCGGGGCGGGCCTCGGATGGGCCCTGGCGGGCCTGGCGCAGGGTGGAGAGAGAGAGGATGAGGTGGCGCGCGCCGGTTGGAGGAGAGCGGCGGCGGGGTGATGTGGCGTCTTCTGATTGGTCAGGGTGAGGTGGCTGCGGGGCGGTGGACGCGTCCGGCGGCGAGCGGACATGTCCGGCGGCTGAGAGGGAGAGGGCTAGGGTTTCATCTGCGATTTGGACGGGGAGGGACACATATTTATAGGTAGAGGGAGCTAGGAGAGTCCAAATGAGGAGCGGTTTTCGCCCACACGATCGTGATCGAACAACCGAGAGCATGGAGGGGAGTTTGCTGGGTTTTGGTCAACTTTGGAGGGGTGTTGGGCTGCAAGACGAAAGAGGCTTTGCGGGCTACGCGGTTAACCGTTGGAGTACCAAACGACCTCCAAATGGTACGAAACTTGACAGGCGGTCTAACGGTGCTATACCAAGGCCGCTTGGCAAGACTCGATCCATTCCGAGAATGTTTAACACCCACTCACAACAGGAGACAAAAGGGGAACGCCGGAGGGCATAGGAGTGCCGGATTGCGAAACGGACAACAGGGAAAATGCTCGGATGCATGAAACGAACACGAATGCAAAATGAAATGCACATGATGACATGATAAAATGCAACACGCAAGCAAATGACATGGCAACAACGGCGAATAACTGGCAGACACCTGGCGCATCGGATCCGGGGTGTTACAACACTCCTCCACTAACGAGAGATCTCGTCCCGAGATCTTAGGACCGAGACGGAAGGAAAAGGGATGAGGTGAAGCAAGAACTCCAGAGAAGAAGCAAAGAATCGAGAGCACTCGAGATGAAGAGAAGAACGACGAGAATGACGGGAATCGAAAACTCACGGAATCAGATAGACTATGAAACCACTCCGGTTAGAACAAGAAAGAAAAAGGAATAAGGATGACAGAATTTAGGCAGAACTCCAGCTGAACATAGAAAGAGTAGAACATGAACTAGAGAGGATGGAATGATACTTGATGAAGACATGACACAAAACCTCCGGAAGAATTGAAATAGTGGAATGACAAGAACTTATAAGGAAGGATTGAATGGAGTTGTTGAGAAAATCAGCAACGAAAGAATAAACTTGATGTGGACTTGTGGATAACATCTCAGAAATTATGAGGTGATAACCAGCCACAAACGGAAATGATTGGATAACTGAGAAGAACGAAGAAATGCAAAACTCCACTTCAGAAGAAAATGAAGAATTATTTGCGCTTCAAGACACGAGAAGAAAAGATACTTGAACTCCACCAACAAGATCTTGATGAACTCTTGAAGAATGAATTAAATCATAAAGAACCACCATGAAGAACTCCGGTGACAAAAGGATGATGAGATAAAATGAAGGAAGAAAGAATAAGATGAGCCTTGCGATGATTTAGATGGAGGTTCCGACGAAATGGCTGAGGAAATTGAACTCCGGAAAACAAAAGAAGAAACCACTTGGAACTAGAATTTATTCAACAAGAACAAACTCTGAAGGAAGGGATTAATCACTTGGATGAAATAAGAATAAGATTTATTGTATGCTTATCCTTCATCAAATTAAATTGATGACAAACAATGGATTTTGCATACTACTTGTTCTTCTTGAAAAGGATTGAGAAGTGACATAACAAAAACTTGAGAAGGTCTTACTGAACCACCGGTAGAATTGGAAAGAATGAATGAATTAATATGATAACAAAGGAAATGGAGTCTGAAGGAACCACCGTAAGAATTCTTAAATGACTGACAAAAGAGGATGAATCACCGGGAAATATTAGAAGAACCAATATGATTGAGGGGATTTAGAGAGACGAGAACTTAGAGATTGCGAACTGATTAAAGAATACTTGAACGAAGCACCGGGATAATTGGATAACGATAGCTGAAATGAGAGGACGAAGAATTCTTCTGGAACGATGGCCTCCGGTGAAAAGAAACAGGAAAACAACTTCTGACAAACTCCGGATGGTTAAGAAAGAATATCTGACAAACTGGAATAATTCGAGATGGTAACAGGAAGCTAGAACCACGAATCTTCGAGAGAACGGGCAAGATTTAGAGGAAAACTCTTCTTCGGTCTTCAAATGACGACGAGAAACACCACCAAAATTACTGAGATACTCCGAGAGCATGAAAAACGAAGGGATTGAGCCAACAATGAAAAGAATTTGAAAGCAATCTTGGAGAAGGCATCTGACTGATGAAATCATACTTATGTCAAACTTCAAAAGGATTTGAGAATAGCTCCGGGAAAATTAGAAGAGTCTGGTAAGATCCTGGGAAAAGACCTGTGGGTTAGGGCCCACTGAAGAGAAAACACCGTTTTAAAGGATTATTGAACAGATAGATGCTGCACCGGAACAATTGAAATATTTGAATGAGGTGACAACCTCGAATTAATTGGAACACAGACGAATCTCCTGAGATGTCTTGAGCTCCGGAATGATAACCTGGCGAGAGGCGAACGAGCAGTGAAAACACTTGAGCCAAGGGAAAGAATATAATCACTACCGAAAATTGGAATTGAATCCACCGGAAAAGATAAAGAGATGAAGAATGACGAACAAGACGAGAATTCACCGGTTTAAATAATTGACGAAAGACTGAAGAGGCTCCACACGAATGAAATTGA
>NW_025225099.1:1127935-1132489 GCF_018294505.1 Triticum aestivum | reverse complement strand
AAATTGATGCTCGAAAGAGGCTCAGGCTCCGGGAAGAAGAGGGTGGGAGGGCGGGAAAACAAAGGCAACTTCGAAGGGGGAACCGACGAATATCTTGAAGAGAAAACACCAGTTGAAATAATTGAGGAGAGAGAGCAAAAACTTCGCACGAGTAGGATGGATACTCGATTACGGACTCCGGTTCCGAGAAGAAGAAGGGGTGGGTGGGTGGGAAAAGAAAACAACTGAGGATTGAACTCAAAGATGAAGGGACTCGAGTCGACTTGACGAGAAATGCACCGGATGAAAAGAGCTGAGAACCAACGATCGAAAAACCAACTGCGTGATCCTAAAGAAAAATTTGAATGGGAAGAGGAGTAATTCAAAACACCTACGTCAAGATTCCTTACCAGAGCGACGAAGGGGCTGAGGAGTAAAAAGAATTCCTACTCTCCGATATAACTAGACTCCGAAAACAGTTTTCTTCTAGACTCAACAACGGCCAAACTACACGATCAATCAAGGGGGCTCCTAGGGTCGGTCGAGGCTCTGATACCAACTTGTCACGCCCAATATGCGACCCTATCCAAAAGGAACTCGAAGGTCCCACCAAGGATAAACCCGCATATTGAAACGCTTTTGCAAGGTGGATATCATTACATCAACATTACATAATAGATGGGGATACATACATAAGGCACACAATGCCACTCGAATACAATATCACAATACATAAGATCAACATCCGACTACGGATGAAACGCAAACAGAAACTCAAACGACATACACCCTGCTAGCCCAGGCTACCGACCTGGAACCTATCCCTGATCGAAGAAGAAGCAGAAGAAGCACTCCAAACAAGTAACATTGCTCTCGCGTCATGATCATCGCATAAACCTGTACCTGCAACTGTTGTTGTAGTAATCTGTGATCCATGAGGACTCAGCAATCCCATTACCGTGGGTATCAAGACTAGCAAAGCTTAAAGGAAATGGAAGGGGTAAGGTGGTGAGGTTGCAGCAGCGACTAAGCATGATATGGTGGCTAAACATACGCCAATAAGAGCGAGAAGAGAGCAAAAGAAACGGTCGTGAAGCTAGCAATGATCAAGAAGTGATCCTGAACTCCTACTTACGTCAAACATAACCCAGAAACCGTGTTCACTTCCCGGACTCCGCCGAAAAGAGACCATCACGGCTACACACGCGGTTGATGCTTTTTAATTTGGATCAGGTGTCAAGTTATCTACAACCGGACATTAACAAATTCCCATCTACCTATAACCGCAGGCACGGCTTTCGAAAGTTTATACCCTGCAGGGGTGTCCCAACTTAGCCCATGATAAGCTCTCGCGATCAACGAAGGATATACCTTCTCCCGGGAAGACCCGATCAGACTCGGAATCCCGGTTTACAAGACATTTCGACAATGGTAAAACAAGACCAGCAAAAGTCTCCCGTTGTGCCGACAAATCCCGATAGGAGCTGCACATATCTCGTTCTCAGGGCACACCGGATGAGCCAGACGTCGGGTTGGCATAGACCCTGGTTGCCCAGGGGGCGCCGGACATCGCTCGGTTTGGACCAACACTTAGACAAACATTGGCCCGGGGGGGCTAAAATAAAGATGACCCTTGGGTTGGCCGACCCAAGGGAAAGGTAGGTGGTGGTGAGGCAAATGGTAAAACCAAGGTTGGGCCTTGCTGGAGGAGTTTTATTCAAAGCGAACTGTCAAGGGGGTCCCATAAATCACCCGACCGTGTAAGGAACGCAAAATCCGGGAACATAACACCGGTATGACGGAAACTAGGGCGGCAAGAGTGGAACAAAACACCAGGCATAAGGCCGAGCCTTCCACCCGTTACCAAATATATAGATGCATTAATAATATAAGAGATATTGTGATATCCTAACCAAAATCCTGTCCACCATGAAGCAATCTTCAACTTCACCTGCAACTAGCAACGCTATAAGAGGGGCTGAGCAAAAGCGGTAACATAGCCAAACAACGGTTTGCATAGGAAAGGTGTCAAAGGTTAGAGGTTCATGGCAATGTGGGAGGCTTGATAAACAGGTGATAGGTAGCGCAGCAAAGCGATAGAACGAAGCAACTAGCATAGCAATGATAGTAGTGAGATCCAGGGTAGCGGTCATCTTGCCTGAAATCTCGCAAGGAAGAAGAACGAGTCCATGAAGAAGATGAAGCCACGAAGACGAACCAAGCGTAGACGAACGAATCCTCACGATCGTAATGAAATGGGAACTATCGAGAAGAAGCACACAACATAGTAAACACACCACACATGAAAAAGGCACGATGCACACACAAGCATGATGCATGACAAAGCTACATGAAGCTACTCATGGCAAGAGATGATGCAAACAAGAGCAACACACCAAGGCAAGTTTAAATGAGGCCGGGAACAACATATAACAATTCCGGTAAGTCCTCATATGCAAATTTCAAAATTGGTCCAGATCTGAATAAACCTTATGTTCAAGTTGTTAAACAGCAAGTTAAGATGCACCAAGATGATCTACACGAGATTCTAGTCAAGTTACATATAAGGTTCATTTAGTTCGGAGCTACGGCCTAGAAGATATGAGCAAAACAAGTTAAACATGGCATTGATGCAAAATGCACCCAAACATCAAGCAAACACACCAAAACAAGGATGCAACATGATAATATGAAGCTACATGCAATTCTAAGCAAGTTTCATATAGAGCACACTCAAAACGGAGCAACGGTTCAACACACACACATGAAACAAGTTTAAAGGACAAGCTGTCCAAAACAGCAACTAGGCATATTGCAAGCATCAAAACAACATGCTACAGCACCACAATATGAAAACAAAAGGCATGGACATGATGTACAGGTAAAGCATAACAAAACATGAACACTGAGCTATCTCCAGAAATCACTAGAACATGCTCAAACACACATGGTAAGATTGCAAGTAATAACAATTCAGACTTTGCAGAAAATAACATCAAGTTGCAATGTTTAGAGCTATCAAAAAACATGTTACAGGAACTTATAATAGCAAAACAAGACATGGCATGGTTCTAATCAAAGCATAGATCAAAAGTCCCTTAGTGACCATAAGCCAAAAAGGATCAGAAAATATGATGGCACCCATGTAAACATAGCAAGTTATAATACAGATTCAAACATGGCAGAAACAGAATTATGAAGGCATGTAGATGAGCTTGTACCACTCACCACAGAGCAAAACATGGCATGGCAAGGAAACCAACAGTAAGAAGGCATGTTTGTGAAGCTAAGCATGGCAAGAGCAAGTTCATAGGGTACATGGATCACTAGCAAAACACATTGCAACAACTGGACTTAATGTTAACAATCTGACAGCAACATTATCAAGCAACTTTGAAGCAAGATATGAACAAGCTACAACAAGCTATAAATGCAACCAGTGGCATGGATGGATAGAGAATGACATGTAGAACAAAACATATTTAGTGAACATCTCCAGATTATGCACAGAATGATTTGTAGAAGCAGGTTTACATAGCATCACGAAATAACAGATTCAGCCTAGCAAAACAGTAACAGCAAGTACCCTACTTAACAAGCTCGATTCACTCACCACAAGTCATTGCATGACAAGATAAGCATAGCATCATCAAGAAGACATGTTTATGAAACAATCCAAGGCAAGAACAAGTTCATAGCATGCAAGGATCAACTACAACAACCTTGGCAAAATTGAATAACATGTAAACAATCTGTCAGGAATCATTTTGAAGCAAAAGTAGAGCACGAAAATGTCATGCTAGACTACTCCAGAATTGCAAACAGAGGCATGAATGGATAGAAAGTAACCATATGTTCAAAACACCCTTACTGAAGTATCTCAAAATATGCATGGATCTCTCTGTAGCAACAAGTTTACATGGCATCAAAATAACAGCAGAACAGGGACTAAAATCAGCAACATCATGATGCCTAGTTTGCATGCTTGTGCTAGTCACCACATTGATCACAAAAATACATGGTAAGCACCTCTATAAAGAAGACATGGCATAGATCAAAACACCTGTAGACATCAACCTCATAGGATGCACACATCAAACATGGCAAAAATGACAAAAGAGCTCGTTCTGTTAACAGACAGCAGATAACATTATGAAGCACTCTTGCAACGATGATTCAGGCATCTAGATGACCTCAAATGAATATGATGCAATGGATTGAAATGAAGTACTCGTTGAGGTGAACAATTTGACATATTACACGCACGAAACGGAGCTACGGATGCGGAGATACGATACGATGAACATGGCATAATAATGACAAAAATATTCGGGACTTAGTGGAATTTCGACCTCGGGGAAAAGTCAACTACAGCGAGGATTTTGCCGGAATCTCGCCGGAGAGGAGGGAGATGGCTGGAGACGGGCGGATCCGGCCGGATCTCGCTGGATCCGGCCCGGGGCGAGGCAGGACGGCGACGGGGAGGCGCGGGGCGAGGCGGAGGAGCTCGGGCACCGGCGGCGGCAACGAGGCCGAGGCGAGGGCGCGGCAGCTCCGGTCGGGACACCGGCGCGG
>NW_025225099.1:1126496-1127551 GCF_018294505.1 Triticum aestivum | reverse complement strand
CGGCAGCGACGGGCGGCCACGGGCGCCTCGGGCCTGGCGCGGCCCGGGGCGGGCCTCAGATGGGCCCTGGCGGGCCTGGCACGGGGTGGAGAGAGAGAGGATGAGGTGGCGCACGCCGGTTGGAGGAGAGCGGCGGCGGGGTGATGTGGCGTCTTCTGATTGGTCGGGGTGAGGTGGCTGCGGGGCGGTGGACGTGTCCGGCGGCGGGTGAACATGTCCGGCGGCTGAGAGGGAGAGGGCTAGGGTTTCATCTGCGATTTGGACGGGGAGGGACACATATTTATAGGTAGAGGGAGCTAGGAGAGTCCAAATGAGGAGCGGTTTTGGCCCACACGATCGTGATCGAATGACCGAGAGCATGGAGTGGAGTTTGCTGGGTTTTGGGCCACTTTGGAGGGGTGTTGGGCTGCAAGACGAAAGAGGCCTTGCGGGCTACGCGGTTAACCGTTGGAGTACCAAACGATCTCCAAATGGCACGAAACTTGACAGGCGGTCTACCGGTGCTATACCAAGGCCGCTTGGCAAGACTCGATCCATTCCGAGAATGTTTAACACCCACTCACAACAAGAGACAGAAGGGGAACGCCGGAGGGCATAGGAGTGCCGGATTGCGAAACGGACAACGGGGAAAATGCTCGGATGCATGAAACGAACACGAATGCAAAATGAAATGCACATGATGACATGATAAAATGCAACACGGAAGCAAATGACATGGCAACGATGGCGAATAACTGGCAGACACCTGGCGCATCAGATCCGGGGCGTTACAATAGGATTTTGGTTGGGATATCACAATAACTCTTATATTATTAATGCATCTATATATTTGGTAAAGGGTGGAAGACTCGGCCTTATGCCTGGTGTTTTGTTCCACTCTTGCCGCCCTAGTTTCCGTCATACCAGTGTTATGTTCCCGGATTTTGCGTTCCTTACGCGGTTGGGTGATTTATGGGACCCCTTTGACAGTTCGCTTTGAATAAAACTCCTCCAGCAAGGCCCAACATTGGTTTTACCATTTGCCTCACCTAGCCCTTTTCCCCTTGGGTTTCCGG
>NW_025225099.1:1099134-1126326 GCF_018294505.1 Triticum aestivum | reverse complement strand
GGCTGGTTTTACTCGTAGCTTGACTTATCTGGTGTGCCCTGAGAACGAGGTACGTGCGACTCCTATCGGGATTTGTCGGCACATCGGGCGGCTTTGCTGGTCTTGTTTTACCATTGTCGAAATGTCTTGTAAACCGGGATTCCGAGTCTGATCGGGTCTTCCTGGGAGAAGGTATATCCTTCATTGATCACGAGAGCTTATCATGGGCTAAGTTGGGACACCCCTGCAGGGTATAAACTTTGGAAAGCCGTGCCCGCGGTTATGTGGCAGATGGGAATTTGTTAATGTCCGGTTGTAGATAACTTGACACCAGATCCGAATTAAAACGCATCAACCGAGTGTGTAGCCGTGATGGTCTCTTTTCGGCGGAGTCCGGGAAGTGAACACGGTTTTAGGTTATGTTTGACGTAAGTAGGAGTTCAGGATCACTTCTTGATCATTGCTAGCTTCACGACCGTTCTGCTTGCTCTCTTCTCGCTCTTATTTGTGTATGTTAGCCACCATATGTGCTTAGTCGCTCCTGCAACCTCACCACTTTACCCCTTTCTTTCCCTTTAAGCTTTGCTAGTCTTGATACCCATGGTAATGGGATTGCTGAGTCCTCGTGGCTCACAGATTACTACAACAACAGTTGCAGGTACAGGTTATGCGATGATCCTGACGAGAGAGTGATGTTTGCTTGTTTTGGAGTTCTTCTTCTGCTGCTTCTTCGATCAGGGGATAGGTTCCAGGTCGGCAGCCTGGGCTAGCAGGGTGGTTGTCATTTGAGTTTCTGTTTGTGTTTCATCCGTAGTCGGATGGTGCTCTTATGTAAGATGATGTTGTATTCGTGTGGCATTGTATGCCTTTTGTATGTATCCCCATCTATTATGTAATGTTGATGTAATGATATCCACCTTGCAAAAGCGTTTCAATATGCGGTTCTATCCTTGGTGGGACCTTCGAGTCTCTTTAGGATAGTATCGCATATTGGGCGTGACACCAGTATATGGAAAACTCGTAGGAACCGGATTAGCGATGGATAATTATGCCGGATGCGGTTCGTCATGTAACAGTCATAACATAGGGTGACACAGAACTAGCTCCAGTTCATCAATGTAATGTAGGCATGTATTCCGTATATAGTCATACGTGCTTATGGAAAAGAACTTGCATGACATCTTTTGTCCTACCCTCCTATGGCAGCGGGGTCCTATTGGAAACTAAGGGATATTAAGGCCTCCTTTTAATAGAGAACTGGAACAAAGCATTAGCACATAGTGAATACATGAACTCCTCAAACTATGGTCATCACCAGGAGTGGTCCCGATTATTGTCACTTCGGGGTTGCCGGATCATAACACATAGTAGGTGACTATGGACTTGCAAGATAGGATCAAGAACACACATATATTCATGAAAACATAATAGGTTCAGATCTGAAATCATGGCACTCGGGCCCTAGTGACAAACATTAAGCATAGCAAAGTCATAGCAACATCAATCTCAGAACATAATGGATACTAGGGATCAAACCCTAACAAAACTAACTCGATTACATGATAAATCTCATCGAACCCATCACCGTCCAGCAAGCCTACGATGCAATTACTCATGCACGGCGGTGAGCAACATGAAATTGGTGATGGAGGATGGTTGATGATGACGACGGCGACGAATCCCCCTCTCCGAAGCCCCGAACGGACTCCAGATCAGCCCTCCCGAGAGAGATTAGGGCTTGGCGGCGGCTCCGTATCGTAAAACGCGATGATTTCTTCTCCCTGATTTTTTTCTCCCCGAAAGCCAATACATGGAGTTGGAGTTGGCGTCGGAGGGCCACCAGGGGGCCCACGAGGTAGGGGGCGCACCCCCCGCCCTCGTGGACAGGGTGTGGGCCCCCTGGTCTTCATCTTTTGCGAGGATTTTTTATTGTTTTTTCTAAGGTGTTCCGTGGAGTTTCAGGTCATTCCGAGAACTTTTATTTTCTGCACATAAAACAACAACATGGGAATTCTGCTGAAAACAGCGTCAGTCCGGGTTAGTTCCATTCAAATCATACAAGTTAGAGTCCAAAACAAGGGCAAAAGTGTTTGGAAAAGTAGATACGACGGAGACGTATCAGCCTGCTGCAAGAGCAGAAGCTGACGTTGTGAACGCCTGGCAAGCTCGATCTGATGACTACTCGTTAGTTTAGTGTGCCATGCTTTACAGCTTAGAATCGGACTTCAAAGACGTTTTGAACGTCATGGACCATATGAGATGTTCCAGGAGTTCAAGTTGATATTTCAAGCAAATGCCCGAGTTGAGAGATATGAAGTCTCCAACAAGTTCTATAGCTGTAAGATGGAGGAGAACAGTTTTGTTAGTGAGCACATACTCAGAATGTCTGGGGTACCATAATCACTTGACTCAGTTGGGAGTTAACTTCCAGATGATTGTGTCATTGACAGAGTTCTTCAATCACTGCCACCAAGCTACAAAGGCTTCATGATGAACTACAATATGCAAGGGATGGAAAAGACTATTCCCGAGCTCTTCGCGATGCTAAAGGCCGCGGAGGTAGAAATCAAGAAGGAGCATCAAGTGTTGATGGTTAACAAGACCACTAGTTTCAAGAAAAAGGGCAAAGGTAAAAAGAAGGGGAACTTCAAAAAGACTGACAAGCAAGTTGTCACTCCCGGAAGAAACCCAAAGTTGGACCCAAGCCTGAAACTGAGTGCTTCTACTGCAAAGGGACTGGTCACTGGAAGTGGAACTGCCCCAAGTATTTGGCGGATAAGAAGGTTGGCAAGGTGAACAAAGGTATATTTGATATACATGTTATTGATGTGTACCTTACTAATTCTCGTAGTAGTGCCTGGGTATTTGATACTGGTTCGGTTGCTCATATTTGTAACTCGAAGCAGGGACTAGGGATTAAATGAAGGTTGGCTAAGGACGAGGCGACGGTGCGCGTCGGAAATGGTTCCAAGGTTGATGTGATCGCCGTCGGCACACTACCTCTATGTCTACCTTCGGG
The DNA here is from genome assembly GCF_018294505.1 of Triticum aestivum. Classification (NCBI taxonomy): domain Eukaryota; kingdom Viridiplantae; phylum Streptophyta; class Magnoliopsida; order Poales; family Poaceae; genus Triticum; species Triticum aestivum. The sequence continues at coordinate 1,123,328 of NW_025225099.1, read as the reverse complement.
ATTAGTATTAGACCTGAATAATTGTTATTTGGCGCCAGCGTTGAGCATGAACATTATATCTAGATCTTGTTTAGTACAAGACTGTTATTCATTTAAATCATAAAATAATGGTTGTTCTATTTATATGAGTAATATCTTTTATGGTCATGCACCATTGAAGAGTGGTCTATTTCTGTTGAATCTTGATCGTGATGATACACATATTCATAATATTGATACCAAAAGATGCAAAGTTAATAAAGATAGTCCAACTTATTTGTGGCACTGCCATTTGGGTCATATCGGTGTAAAGCGCATGAAGAAACTCCATAAAGATGGACTTTTGGAATCACTTGATTATGAATCAATTGATACTTGGGAACCATGCCTTATGGGCAAGATGACTAAAACTCCGTTCTCCGGAACAATGGAACGAGCTACTGACTTATTGGAAATAATACATACCGATGAGTGTTGATGCTCGAGGCGGGTATCGCTATTTCTGACCTTCACAGATGATTTGAGAAGATATGGGTATATCTACTTAATGAAACACAATTCTGAAACATTTGAAAAGTTCAAAGAATTTCAAATGAAGTGGAGAATCATCGTAACAAGAAAATAAAGTTTCTACAATCTGATCGTGGAGGAGAGTATTTGAGTTATGAGTTTGGCCTTCATTTAAAACAATGTGGAATAGTTTCACAGCTCACGCCACCTAGAACACCACCGCATAATGGTGTGACCGAACATTGTAACCGCACTTTATTGGATATGGTGCGATCTATGATGTCTCTTATCGATTTACCACTATCATTTTGGGGTTATGCATTAGAGATAGCTGCATTCACTTTAAACAGGTCACCGTCAAAATCTGTTGAGACGACATTGTATGAACTGTGGTTTGGTAGCAAACCTAAGCTGTGATTTCTTAAAGTTTGGGGATGTGATGCTTATGTCAAAAGGCTTCAGCCCGATAAGCTCGAACCCAAATCAGAGAAATGTGTCTTTATAGGATACCCTAAGGAAACAATTGGGTACACCTTCTACCACAAGTCCTAAGGCAAGATTTTTGTTGCTAAGAACGGAACCTTTCTAGAGAAGGAGTTCCTCTCGAAAGAAGGGAGTGGGAGGATAGTAGAACTTGATGAGGTAATTGTACCTACTCTCAATTTGGAAAGTAGCTCATCCGAGAAATCTGTTCCCGTGATGCCTACACCAACTAGAGAGGAAGTTAATGATAAAGATCATGAAACTTCAGATCAAGTTGCTATAGAACCTCATAGGTCTGGTAGAGCACGATCCGCACCAGAGTGGTACGGTAATCCTATTCCAGAGGTCATGTTACTTGACCATGACAAACCTACGAACTATGAAGAAGCTATGATGAGCCCAGATTCCGATAAATGGCTTGAGGCCATGAAATCTGAGATAGGATTCATGTATGAGAACAAAGTGTGGACTTTGGTGGATCTGCCCGATGATCGACGACCCATAGAGAATAAATGGATCTTCAAGAAGAAGACTGATGCTGATGGTAATGTTACTGTCTATAAAGCTCGACTTGTTGCAAAGGGTTTTCGACAAGTTCAAGTAGTTGACTACGATGAGTCGTTCTCACCCGTAGCGATGCTTAAGTCTATCCGAATCATGTTAGCAATTGCCGCATTTTATGATTATGAAATCTGACAAATGGATGTCAAAACTGCATTCCTTAATGGATTTCTTAAATAAGAGTTGTATATGATGCAACCAGAAGGTTTTGTAGATCCTAAAGGTGCTAACAAAGTGTGCAAGCTCCAGTGATCCATTTATGGACTAGTGCAAGCATCTCGGAGTTGGAATATACGCTTTAATGAGGTGATCAAAGCATATGGTTTTATACAGACTTTTGGAGAAGCCTGTATTTACAAGAAAGTGAGTGGGAGCTCTATAGCATTTCTAATATTATATGTGGATGACATATTGTTGATTGGAAATGATGTAGAATTTCTGAATAGCATAAAAGGATACTTGAATAAGAGTTTTTCAATGAAAGACCTCGGTGAAGCTGCTTATATATTGGGCATCAAGATCTATAGAGATAGATCAAGATGCTTGATAGGACTTTCACAAAGCACATACCTTGATAAGTTTTGAAGAAGTTCAAAATGGACCAGTCAAAGAAAGGGTTCTTGCATGTGTTACAAGGTGTGAAGTTGAGTCAGACTCAATGCCCGACCACTGTAGAAGATAGAGAGAAAATGAAAGGCATTCCCTATGCCTCAGCCATAGGTTCTATCATGTATGCTATGCTGTGTACCAGACCTAATGTGTGCCTTGCTATAAGTTTAGCAGGGAGGTACCAAAGTAATCCAGGAGTGGATCATCGGACAGCGGTCAAGAATATCCTAAAGTACCTGAAAAGGACTAGGGATATGTTTCTCGTTTATGGAGGTGACAAAGAGCTTTTTGTAAATGGTTACGTCGACGCAGTTTTGACACTGATCCGGATGACTCTAAGTCACAATCCGGATACGTATTTTTATTGAAATGGTGGAGCTGTCAGTTGGTGCAGTTCCAAGCAGAGCGTCATGGAGGGATCGACGTGTGAAGCAGAGTACTTGGCTGCTTCGGAAGCAACAAATGAAGGAGTCTGGATGAAGGAGTTCATATCCGATCTAGGTGTAATACCTAGTGCATCGGGTCCAATGAAAAATCTTTTGTGACAATACTGAAGCAATTCCCTTGGCGAAGGAATCCAGATTTCACAAAAAGACCAAACACATCAAGAGACGCTTCAACTCCATCCGTTATTTGGTCAAGGAGGGAGACATAGAGATTTGCAAAATACATACGGATCTGAATGTTGCAGACCTGTTGACTAAGCCTCTTCCACGAGCAAAACATGATCAACACCAAGACTCCATGGGTGTTAGATTCATTACAATGTAATCTAGATTATAGACTCTAGTGCAAGTGGGAGACTGAAGGAAATATGCCCTAGAGGCAATAATAATGTTGTTATTTTATATTTCCTTATTCATGATAAATGTTTATTATTCATGCTAGAATTGTATTAACCGGAAATTTGATACATCTGTGAATACATAGACACAACAACATGTCCCTAGTATGCCTCTTCTAGACTAGCTCGTTGATCAAAGATGGTTAAGTTTCCTAGCCATGAACAAGAGTTGTCATTTGATAACGGGATCACATCATTAGTGGAATGATGTGATGGACAAGACCCATCCATTAGCTTAGCATAATGATCGTTGAGTTTTATTGCTACTACTTTCTTCATGTCAAATATATATTCCTCCGACTATGAGATTATGCAACTCCCGGACACCGGAGGAATGCCTTATGTGCTATCAAACGTCACAACATAACTGGCTGATTATAAACATGCTCTACAGGTATCTCCGAAGGTGTTTGTTGGGTTGACATAGATCAAGATTAAGATTTGTCACTCCGAGTATCGGAGAGGTATCTCTAGGCCCTCTCGGTAATGCACATCATATGAAGCCTTACAAGCAATGTGACTAATGAGTTAGTTACGGGATGATGCACTACGGAACGAGTAAAGAGACTTGCCGGTAATGAGATTGAACTAGGTATGAAGATACCGACGATCGTATCTCGGGCAAGTAACATACTGATGATAAAGGGAATAACTATATTGACATTACGGTTCGACCGATAAAGATCTTCATAGAATATGTGGGAACCAATATGAGCATCCATGTTCCGCTGTTGGTTATTGACCGGAGAGGTGTCTCAGTCATGTCTACATAGTTCTCGAACCCGTAGGGCCCGCACGCTTAACGTTTGATGACAATTGGTATTATATGAGTTATGTGTTTTGGTGACCTAAGTTTGTTCGGAGTCCCGGATGAGATCACAGACATGACGAGGAGTCTCAAAATGGTCGAGAGGTAAAGATTGATATATTGGAAGGTTACATTCGGACACCAGAATGGTTTCAGGAAGTTTCGGATAATTTTCGGAGTATCGGGAGGTTACCGGACCCCCCCCCCCCCGGGAATTAGTGGGCCAACATGGGCCATAGGGGAAAGGGGAGGCATCCCACAAGGGGTGGACGCGCCCCCTTCCCATAGGGAGTCCGAATTGTACTCGGGGAGGGGGCGCGCCCGGCTTTCCTTCTCCGATTCCCTCTCCCTTCACCTTTTCCCCTCTGGAAGGAAGGAAAAAATGGGGGCAAAGCCTACTAGGATTGGAGTCCTAGTAGGACTCCCACCCATGGCGCGCACCCCTGGTGGCCGGCCTCCTCCCCCCTCGTTTATATACGGGGGCAGGGGGCACCCCAAAAGGCACAACAATTGTCTTAGCCGTGTGCGGTGTCCCCCTCCACCATTTATTCCTCCGATAGTGTCATTGAGGGAGTCCTGGATTAGGGGGTGTCCAGATAGCCGGACTACCATCATCAGCCGAACTATCATCGGCCGGACTATCATCATCGACCGGACTCCAAGACTACGAAGATACAAGATTGAAGACTTCATCCCATGTCCGGATGGGACTTTCCTTGGCGTGGAAGGCAAGCTTGGCGATACGGATACGTAGATCTCCTACCATTGTAACCGACTCTATGTAACCCTAGCCCTCTCCGGTGTCTATATAAACCGGATGGCTCTAGTCCGTAGGACACAATAACAACAAGAACCATTACAATCATACCATAGGCTAGCGTCTAGGGTTTAGCCTCCTTGATCTCGTGGTAGATCCACTCTTGTAAACATCTACAATATCAATATCAATCAAGCAGGACGTAGGGTTTTACCTCCATCAAGAGGGCTCGAACCTGGGTAAAACATCGTGTCCCTTGTCTCCTGTTACCATCCGCCTAGACGCACAGTTCGGGACCCCCTACCCGAGATCCGCCGGTTTTGACACCGACATTGGTGCTTTCATTGAGAGTTCCTCTGTGTCGTCACTGATAGGCTTGATGGCCTCTTCAATCGACAACGACGCAGTCCTGGGTGAGACTTTTCTCCCCTGACAGATCTTCGTATTCGGCGGCTTCGCACTGCGGGCCAACTCACTTGGCCATCTGGAGCAGATCGAAAGCTACGCCCCTGGCCGTCAGGTCAGGTTTGGAAGCCTAAACTTCACGGCCGATACCGCGGGGACTTGATCTTCGATGGATCTGAGCCACAGCCGAGCGTGCCGCGCTGTCACGATGGGCACGACCTAACTCTGCCGCCGGACAGCACCTTGGAGGCCGCACACGAATCCGCTCCGACCCATAGTCCGGAGCCGATCGCTCAGATCGAGGACGGATGGCTGGACACCGCCTCGGGAGCTGCAACTTCTACGGCGATGGAGTCGAACACTTACCTTGTCCCGCATAAAGCTCATGACTCCAAGGTGCCGGACTCTCTGCCGGACTCCGAACCTCCTGCGCCCCTGCTAGTCGAATCCGATTGGGCGCCGATCATGGAATTCACCGTTGCGGACACCTTTCAGCACTCACCCTTCGGCGATATCTTAAATTCGCTGAGGCGTCTCTCACTATCCGGAGAGCCCTGGCCGAACTACGGCCAGGATGGTCGGGACGCGGACAATGAAGAAATTCAGAGCCCACCCAGAACCCACTTCGTAGCCACCGTCGACGATCTAACCGACGTGCTAAACTACGACTCCGAAGACATCAACGGTATGGACGACGATGCCGGAGACGATCAAGAACCAGTGCCTACAGGGCACTGGAAGGCCACCTCGTCACATGACATACATATGGTGGACACCCCAAGGGGAAGCGATTCCGAGGAACAACGGGATGCGGCAGAGGATAATCCCGCCGATAAACAACCCAAACGGCGACGTAGACGCTGCCCTAAGTCCCGCCTCGATCAAAGCAACATTCCTAACGATCCAGCGATAGAGCAGGGCAAACCAGCGGACGACGAACATACAACCAAGCAACCATCCGAATAGGACGAACCGGAAAATCAACCCCTTCACGGAGCAATCAACAGTCCGGACACACCACCGGAGCATAAAGACCTTCACAAAAGACTCGTCGCCACTGCAAGAAGTTTGAAGAAGGAAAAAAGGAAGCTCAAAACAGCGGAAGACATACTCAGAAGGAAGTGGAGGAAAATACTCAAGTCCGCAGACAAATATGGCAATGGCCATCAAACAAAGAGCTACCCGAAGCGCAAGCTGCTGCCAGAATTTGACGAGGAAGCCATAGAGCCCTCACAGTCAAAAAATAAAGAGGCCGCTCGGCCGGATAGACGGCCAGATGACAGGCTAAAAGCGACAAGCGGCACCGCACACAAGCCGACTTATGATCCTGGGAAAACGGACGGCCCAACTAGGTCCATCTACGGGCCAAAAAGGAGGGCCCTAGGAAGTAACACAACACGACAAGTGTTCGAAGATAGCGGCACACCCAAATACAGGGGCGCCGCACACCCACTATGTTTTACCGATGATGTGCTGGATCATGAATTTCCAGCAGGGTTCAAACCCATAAACATAGAGGCATACGACGGCACAACAGACCCAGGAGTCTGGATAGAAGATTACATACTACACATACACATGGCTAGAGGAGATGATCTCCACGCCATAAAATACCTACCCCTCAAGCTCAAAGGGCCAGCTCGGCATTGGCTCAAAAGCCTCCCAGAAAACACTATTGGAAGTTGGGAAGAGCTTGAGGACGCGTTTAGAGCAAATTTTCAAGGGACTTATGTCCGCCCTCCGGATGCAGACGATTTGAGTCATATAACCCAACAGCCTGGAGAGTCAGTGCGCAAATTCTGGAACAGGTTCCTTACCAAAAAGAACCAAATAGTCGACTGTCTGGATGCGGAAGCCTTAGCAGCTTTTAAACGCAACGTCCGAGACGAATGGCTCGCCAGACACCTCGGCCAAGAGAAGCCAAGAACAATGGCCGCGCTAACAAGCCTCATGACGCGCTTTTGCGCAGGAGAAGACAGCTGGCTAGCAAGATGCAGCACCAGCGACCCGAGTACATCCGAGATCAGAGATGGAAATGGAAAATCACGGCGCAGGAAAGATCAGTGCCAGAATAAAGAAAAAAGCCCAAAGGGCACAGCGGTCAACGCCGGATTCAAAAGCTCGCGGCCAAACAATAAAACACTGCCTCTTAAGGACAACAACGATGAGCTATCAAATTTAAACAAAATTTTAGATCGGATATGTCAAATCCACAGTACCTCCGAAAGGCCTGCAAACCATACCAACCAAAATTGTTGGGTTTTTAAACAGTCTGGCAGACTCAACGCCGGACACAAGGGGTTCGATGCGCCAAGCGAGGACGATGACGAACCCCACTAGTAGAGCACCGGAAGTCAAAAGACTTTCCCACAAGAAGTCAAAATAGTAAACTCACTTCATGTGATAGTACGGAAAACCAACACGACACTCGCTAAGACAAGTGTCGCACGGTCCACCCCAGCGGAACACCGAGATTGGATGTCAAAACCAATCACTTTCGACCATCTGGATTAGTCCAGAAGTATCCGGAACGTAGGATAGACTGCCCTGATATTGGATCCCATAATAGATGGACTGCAATTCACGCAGGTTTTGATGGACGGCGGCAGTGACTTAAACCTGCTATATCCGGACACAATCCGCAAGTTGGGATAGACCCTACTACAATTCGGCATAGCCACACTTCCTTCAAAGGAGTGGCGACAGGCCCTTACGCCAGGTGCACAGTTTCATTATTACTAGAAGTTGTGTTCGGGTCACCTGACAACTTCCGACGAGAAAAGCTAACCTTTCATGTCGCCCCATTTAAAAGTAGCTATCAAGCATCACTGGGACGGGAAGCTTTCGTCCGCTTCAATGCAATACCACATTACGCATCTCTTATGCTTAAAATGCCCGGTCCACATGGCATCATTTCATTAAAAGGTCGCCTGAGACCCCGGACACGGCTGGACGAGTCCGAAATAAATAAGCTAGGGGCTACCTAGCCACGCACCCCTTCACAAGGGTTTGTACATATAAGCCATGATGAGCTAGCATAGGCTCAGCTTTATTAATCTATATTTCAATTTTTTATGCACTTTCTCGCATGATTTCTTTTCAAACTAAGTTCCTCTCTTTTTTCAGATGAACAGCATGCACACCCGTCCAGGATACGGCACAACGGAGACACAGGCGCAGACGTGCAGTAGGGACCCGTTGCAAGGACTCTTTTCAGACTAAGACCCTACGTAAACCTTTCTTACTGTCTCTTGTTGCTATAATCCCCTGGTTTCTCATTATAACCAGAGTGGAGACTGGCATTTTGGCATCGGCCGCGCCAGAAGAACCTGCCCGTACCTGGACACAAGGGGCTTAGGGCATTGTTTTGCCCGCTATGGTAAAGACCGAACACCTTCGGGAGTGTTCGGCGTCTCGAGTTAGGCCTTATATGCATCAGCTCCGAATCATGTCTTTGGTCAAATGTTGGGTTTGCCCGGCTCCTGTGTTTTGCTGCCTTACATTCCGTATCATCGGCTAACGCGGCACCAGGAGAACTACTGCGATTGTGCCCCAGTTCGGCTGGGCGAGCACCTCAGTAGAGAAAGCCGAAAACTGACTGTCATGATACAACGAGAGACTGGTCAACCACTCGATCGACCATGGGAATGTTTAGAATTCCTCCGCTTTGACGAAGGGCCGTTTCCCGGTCAGGCACATACGCGCCCCAAATTCGGAGAGCGCGGTGCCCCCAGGGGCTATGTCGTAGCCCCACCCTCGAACTCCATGGCTAAGTGAAAGTGATAAATCATTATAGTCCGGTTGCCTCATTTGCTACGCTACCACCTCCTTTACAGGACCGAGACGTCGGATTAAGTGTGAAAACGCGCTATTTTTTGCGAACACCCCCGCACCTTGTGCGTGGGGGCTGAAGCCGACGACTGCCATCTTTCAGGTTATACACACGTATACATGAACGGCCGCATAGGAGATATTCTATTACTTGAACGCACAAGTATAAAAGGCGCTTACATCATAAATATTGTTTTACATCATAAAAACGCTCATTCGGACGTAGCATTTTTTGAGCACTGCGACTCTATTACACGAGCACCACGCAGCACTTCACCAAAATAGTGCTTGGCGGGTAACCGGTTATCGTCCGAACCCAGGGTCGCAACAGCGGTGGCATCCATCTCTGTCCAATGTGTCTTCACACGGGCGAGTGCCATCCGCACACCCTCTATGCAGGCCGACCACTTCATCGCCTTGATATGCGGCACCGCCCCAAGAAATTGCTGCAATAAGCCAAAGTAACTCTTCGGCTCGGGCCTATCCGGCCGGACATGGGTCACTATATCCATCATAGCAAGCCCGGACAACCTATTTAGCTCAGCCCACTCGGCCAAACGGTCGGAACAGCGGAAGTGAACGCTCCGGACTATGGAATTGAGACCAAAACAGCTCTTCCATCTTGTGATCCTTCTGGCTTTGAAAATTCACAACGGCATCCGCCGCACTCGCTGCTAAGTCCATATAAGGGTCCTCTGGACCCCACAGTTGGCCCAGCTGAGCATACTTTGGATCTGTAAACCTTCAGCGCAGCAGAAAAGGCTTGCCAGCTACAATATCTCCGGCCTGGCGCAACTCTTCCTTTATAGCCCGCATTGCAAAGAGGGCATCCTTGGCTTCGGTGGTGGCCTTCTCCAGGTCTTCTTGCCCCGCTAGGCGCTCCTTCCCAAGAGCCTCATTGCGGTCAGTGGCATCTTTTAACTTAACGTCCATTTCAGCCATCTCTTCCCTGCTCCGGCAGTGTGCGGCCCTTTCGGCCGCTAACTCCTCGGCCGCCCTCTAGGCTGCCGCATTACTCCTTCTGGCCTGCTCCTTGGCTTGAGCAAGTTCGGCCCGAAGGCTCTCCACAGCAGCGGCACTATCTGCATTTCATGCACATGTTGTAAGGAGCTGGCTTCGGCCCCCTTACTAAGTGACCGCACAGAAACACTTACCTTGCGACTCATCAAGTCGCCTGTTGACCAGCATGATGTCCGCATCCGCAACAGCGAGTTACCGCTTTAGTTCAGCAACTCCATCAGTCCGGCTGGCCCCCGGACGACCCGCCACCTGCATCGGCACGGCGGAAATTTAAACCTGCGATTTTGATCCTCGGCACGCTGTCGATTTCGACAACCTACCGAGTCTCAGGGGCTACTATCTATACAGGGCGCATTCTATATGCTAAACTGTTAAAAGGTGTGTCATTTTTACGCACCTCAAACCCCGCCAGCAAACTCCTGACGGCATTATGCAACCCGCCTTCGGCGGACGAAACCCTTTCAATCACCATGCTCATCAATGCGTGGTGATCTTCTGAGATAGACGCCTTCTCAAGCAGATCCTTCAGCCATACACCCGTCGGCGCCGAACTATCCGGCTTTGCCGAACCCAGGGGCTCCCTCCGTGACGACACTTCAGGCTCGTCCGCCCTATCCAACGGCGCCCCGGACGGAGGCGTCTCGCTCTCCATCATCTCTGGACGAAGGTCCCCCGAAGACGAGCTCATTTGCGAAGGACGGAGATCCAAACTACAAGGTAAAAACTTTAGTTATCCTCAGAAGCACAAATAGGGATGTCCCTTATTATAAAACTCCTTTCTTTCTACTTACGGCTCGTTGGAGGGCTGACTCTTTAAGGGAGATTGTGTGGCCGGGGCCTCCCCGGACGCAGGACCCTCTGGCGAAGATTTCTTCCCCCGTTTAGGGGCTTTTGCCCCCGGGTCCTCGGAGGCAGTCCTCTTCTCCCCTTGGAAGGAGGGATTCTCGATCCCCCCCTCTTTCAAGAGCCTCCTTAGGCGAGGCAGTAGCTTTCCTGCTTTCCCCTTCGCCTTCCTCTGGAGGCGCAACCTCAAGCATCCGAACCAGCACGGAATCTGGCGCGGTCTCGGGGAGGGGGGCCGGACACCATATCAATTTTGCTTCCGCTATCCACTCCTGTTTAGAAGGAAGTTGGTCATAAGGCGAATTATCGAAAGGCAAACAAACGGTACGTCCAGACTTGGAACTACTTACTTGAGTATCCGGGCGATTTCAGCTTAGGCCAGCATCCTCGGTCAATTCCGGATGCGCCTCTTGCGATCCGAAGAATAATTTGTACATCTCCAGGGGTGTCATACCCATGAAGTGCTGAAGAATCCGTGGGCCCTCCGGATTGAACTCCCACAGCCGGAGAGGGCAGCGTTTGCAGGGCGGGAGACGCCTAATCAGCATAACCTGCATTACCACCACCATATCGACCTCCCTCGTTTGGAGATCTCGAATCCGGCCCTGCAGTAGGGGCACGTCCTTTGACGGCCCCCAGTTGAGCCCTTGGTTTACCCACGACATCAACCGTCGTGGAGGTCCCGGGCGGAATAAGGGCGACGACTTTTGTCTGCGGCCCCTCGGAACGGTGATATAGAACCACTCTTGCTGCCATGGGCCGAGCTCCTCTTGGAAGGAGCCAGCGGGCCACGGGGCATCGGCCCTCCTACTTATGGCCGCCCCGCCGCACTCCGCTTGACGCCCCCCGATCATCTTCAGCGCCACATTGAAGGTCTTCAGCCATAGGCCGAAGTGAGGGGTGACGTGGAGGAAGGCTTCGCAGACAACAATGAATGCGGAAATATGGAGGATGGACTCCGGAGCCAAATCGTGGAATTCCAACCCATAGTAAAACATGAGCCCTCTCACAAAAGGATCCATCGGGAAGCCTAAACCCCAACGGAGGTGGGATACAAAAACGACATACTTGTCGGGCTCGGGGGTGGGGATGGCCTGCCCTTCGGCAGGCAACCTGTGCGAAATCTCATAAGCCAGGTACTTGGCCTCCCGCAGCTTTAGCACGTCCTCCTCCGTGACGGAGGAGGGCATCCACCGGCCCTGGAGGTCGGAACCGGACATCGTTGAAGGTCCGAAGCGCTCGAATCTGGAGCTCTAGGTGCTGGAACTTGGAGCGGGGAGAGGATTCGATGGAGGATTGAAGAAAAGAAACGAGCCTTGGTCCCGTTATAAAGAGGGAGCATACCAAGAGCCGTCTCCGTGACCGTTTGGGACTCGCCTTCGATAGAGGGGGCGGGGCGACGGGCGCGGTTGGGTTACCCACGTCCGTATTGATGAGAATCCCGGATTAAGGGGGAACACGATCTCTGCTTCGACAAGATGTGCCAAGGAAACCGCTTCGCTAAATGTGCTGAGGTGGTAGAGTAAAAAACGATTCAAGTAATGGCTTGGTAGTGGCGTGACGTCATGCCGCAAAAAACGTTAGCAGATTGAGCTTGTGTATATATTATTCTCTCTACGGTGGAATGTGGAATTTATTTTGCAGAGCCGGACACTATCCTGGTGTTCACAATCTTCTATTATTCGGAGGAGGAACCCGTCTTGCAATGCCAAGCAATATACGCGCCGGACTTATCGTCATTGAAGCCTGGTTCAGGGGCTACTGAGGGAGTCCTGGATTAGGGGGTGTCCGGATAGCCGGACTACCATCATCAGCCGAACTATCATCGGCCGGACTATCATCATCGACCGGACTCCAAGACTATGAAGATACAAGATTGAAGACTTTGTCCCATGTCCGGATGGGACTTTCCTTGGCGTGGAAGGCAAGCTTGGCGATACGGATACGTAGATCTCCTACCATTGTAACCGACTCTATGTAACCCTAGCCCTCTCCGGTGTCTATATAAACCGGATGGCTCTAGTCCGTAGGACACAATAACAACAACAACCATTACAATCATACCATAGGCTAGCGTCTAGGGTTTAGCCTCCTTGATCTCGTGGTAGATCCACTCTTGTAAACATCTACAATATCAATATCAATCAAGCAGGACGTAGGGTTTTACCTCCATCAAGAGGGCCCGAACCTGGGTAAAACATCGTGTCCCTTGTCTCCTGTTACCATCCGCCTAGACGCACAGTTCGGGACCCCCTACCCGAGATCCGCCGGTTTTGACACCGACAGTCATCGTAGTGCTTAGGCGAAGCCCTGCGCAGATCACATCACCAACACCGTCATCACGCCATCGTGCTGACGGAACTCATCGACTCCATCGACACTTTCCTGGATCAAGAGTTCGAGGGACGTCATCGAGCTGAACGTGTGCAGAACTCGGAGGTGCCGTACGTTCGGTACTTGATCGGTTGACTCGAGAAGATGTTCGACTACATCAACCGCGTTAAGTTAACGCTTCCGCTTTCGGTCTACGAGGGTACGTGGACACACTCTCCCCCTCTCGTTGCTATGCATCTCCTATATAGATCTTGCGTGAGCGTAGGAATTTTTTTGAAATTGCATGCTACGTTTACGAACAGCTACTACCTCAAGCGGAAACACTATGTGTGATCACGTACTTGGAGGAAGGCCACAGAGCAGCTACATCCAATGGACAAGACGGCAAGGACACCGAGCACGAGGGACAAGAAGAAGAGCTACCGAATAAGCTACAGCGAGCGGACGTCCGATCAGGATCGAACGTCTAGCACCTGAAGCTCCAGCTAGCGGACGTCCGACCAGGACCGGACGTCTGGCGCCTGAAGGCCCAACCGAACCAAGTCCTAGTCTACGCAAGCTACACCGAGTGGACGTACGTCCGGGACCGGACGACCGGCGACACCTCCTAGCTAGCGGACGTCCGGCCTCCTCCGGACGACCGATAGTTCAACACCCGAGCCAAATCAGCGGAAGTCCGAAGCGACCGGACGACCGTCCGTCTCCGGACGTCCCATGTCACTTCTACAGAACGAAAATAGCGGAAGTCCGAGTCCTACCGGACGTCCGGTCCCTCTTGAGCCATCGGACAACCGGTAAAGGCCGGACATCCGCTGCCTGTGTGTGCACAGTTTCGGGCCCGAGGCCATGTACCCCTTCACTTCGCCCCCATTTGCACTAAGACTATAAATAGGCCTCCTCCTCCTCTTAGTTAGGGTTAGCATTGGTTTAGCTCATTTGTGAGATAGAGCTTTGCTCATCCATCCGGATCTACTCCACCGAGAGAGAGCGTCCCCTCCTTAGAGAAGATCCACTTTGGATTCAAGACCCCTTCATGGGAAGACCCCTCAAGACCTCCTCTTGGAGATGAACTAGCTACTTGTATCGTCCTTTGTTGGATTTGAATCGTGTATCTCTCTTTGTGTTTTGAGGATCTAGCACATGTGTGACCAAATCTTGTTGGTTGAGTGATTTCTCTCGTGTTTCCCCTTGTGATTTCTCCTCGTGTTCTTCGCGTTTTTTGTAGGATCCCCTCCAATCGTGAAAGATCGGGCATCTAGGGTTCTACCCTACATCAGACCCCCTCCACCCCCAAATCCTTCGCTCACCCATAATCCCCCGCTCACACACATACACTCCACCCCTCCCTCGCTCCAAACCTAGCTAGGTCGTCACCGCCGCCGCATCGCCTCCATCGTCAACCTCTGCCGGTCTGCCCGTGCAGTTTACCCACCGATATACTACAGTTTACCCACCGATATACATACCCTCACCACCCTGAGTTTCTTAGATGATGCCTGCGAAACGCCCCTTTCCCTGAGATCCCCATCCCCACCCCCTCTCCCACTCGAGAGCGTCGCAGCCTAAGCCCGACTATGCTTCCCGGGGAGCTCGAGGAGCGAATGGCCCAAAAGATCTTTACCGCGGCCTCTTGGCCCGACGTCGGCGAGGTGGCTGCCGAGGAAGCTGACGACGATGAATGGACCTAGATTAAGCCTTTCAATCAGCGGGCTAGAGTATTCTGGCATGTCACGGACGCCGGCTACGACATCGAGGTCGTCGACCCCGACGACTTGACGTGGGTTATGTCACAGGTTAAGTTGCCCACCCCAACCCTTCGTGTTCGACAACCATCGATCTCATCGATGGCCCTGTCGCTGATCTCCTGTGGCTCGTTATGAACAATTTGCCATCCTTCATCGCCATGGAGCCCCTTTTGTCATATTTGAAGGACACGTTCTGTGACGCTGGCCTGGGATCCTCAGTTGGCAAATCAGAGCTCATCGACGACGACAATGAGGAGGAGCCAATCTATGACAAGTGAGGAAACCCATGATTTGTTTTCTCGAACCCTTTTTGTAGTGAGAATCTGTCTAGTATTTATTGCTAGATTAGGTTGTTTGCATTATGCCTTGTTTATTTCTACGATTTATGGTTGTTCAGTTGTTTGTAGTTAGCATATGTCCAGTTTCAATTGCCATCTTTGGTTGTTCATAGTATGCCTTGTTTATTTCAGCTATTAATATGTGATGTTCTATATGTGCTAGTATGAACTGTGCAGTTCAGTTTCATCAATACCAAATTTAACAATAGCTCTATGAATGACTATATTTGGTTGCTGTTAAGCATGTTGTACTCCCTTTGAATCTTTTTAGTTCGCATACAAGATTTGTCTAAAGTTAAGCCTCTTAATGTTTGACCAACTTTATATAACAAAATACCAACATTCACAATATGAAATAAATATCCGTACATGTGTCATGACTTAAATTTTCATATTGTATAACTTTAGCATGCTAGATGTTGATATTTTCTCATATAAACAAGGTCAAACTTTATGAAGTTTGACTTCAGACAATTCTTATATGCAGAGTAAAAGGGATCGGAGGGAGTATTGAACACGCCTTTCTATTTGATTTAACAATGGCACTATTTGGATACCCTAACTTAGCTAGAGTTTAGAGTTAGTTTCTAGCTCATGACAGTTAAAAGGGAGAGAGAGAGATTGGTGGAATAGTTGATTGTATTGCCTGAGCCTTGTGGGCATATATATAGGAGTACATGGTCATCTTGGAGTACAAGTCAAGGTAGAATAAATCCTACGCTATCCTACATTTCCTAAATAACAATGATACTCAATAATGACTAACCCTGAACTAACTCTAGCCAAAGAGGTGTTTGGATGACAGTGTTAGATTGACAATAAATGCACTAGGAGAACTAGCTCCAATCATCACCTCTTGGGTGGGATAGTTGTTTTGGGTGGGTTTGACGCAACTAGCTCAAACTAGCCCTCATGTTTGGATATTTTAGGGCTATTTGAGCTCAAACTAACTCTAACCCATGGATCCAAATAGGGCCAATAACTAGTGTGCTTAGACCTGCACAATACAAGTTTGAATGTCTATATTTGCTTGTTTTTAAATATTAGGCATGTTGCAGTTAATACCACACCTTTTCACTTCTTGTTTTTAAATATTAGGTTTTTAACAATTTGGTCTTGCACATGTAGGTCCTGCTGTCAGAGGTTTTGACCCACTGTTTGACCCTTTTTACATATGTGAAAATGAGTTATCCACTAATATCAGTCAAGTCAAGACACTCAGAAAGATTGTTACGATAAAGAAATTAGCGATAAAAAATAACAAGATCTTTGTCTGCACAATGAAGAAGACATCAGTTCATTACGGGATGGTACTAACTGTTATACCTTGTCTTTTTAATTCCTTTGCGTCATTTCAAATCTGGAGAAGATATAAGCATATCCTTGTTTTCAGGCCTTTCCAAAGCACTTCACTGATGATTACCTCTCAAACCACCTGTATGGTCAGGAGGCGAGGAAGATTTTCATACAACACTTACGGTTCAATACTGAAGTGTTCCTGAAGAGGACGAAGGATGGACGGTCAATCATCCACAAGCACTGGCCTAAAGTTGCAAAGACCTTCAACATCAATGAAGGCTCAATATTCGCCTTCCACTTCAGCAGTTTTCCAGATGAGATTCATCTTTCTATGTTCTGTCTATGATGCTAATTTCGAAATGTTGTAAATGTTGCATGTGAAACTTGGTGCTGGTGCAGTTGTGTAATGGGGTAGCTGAGTGCTGAAGCTATGTGATGTTGTACTCGGATGTATTTTAATTATGAAATCCTGCTTCCTTCATATGGAAATGAAATATATTGTGTGCTTAATATGAAATGTCAATTAAATTAATAAATGGATTATTAATAATAGGGCAATTAGCCTGCTATTTGGGTTTTTCTATGGCAAACGGTTATCGGGAAACACCGTGTGCGATGACCTCAGGCAACGCACACAGTTTTTAGGAATAAACCATGTTGGATCAATGAACAATCACACACGGCATCCTCTTGAAAACTGTTTGTGTTAGGCCATCTTGCGCAAATGTTTACCACATAAAAAGTGTGTGTGATGGGCAACCATTGCCACACAGTTTCTTCTACGCATCGTGTGTGTAATGCATTTAATAATGCAAACGATAAAATTGTTAATATCGTGTGCATTGACAAAACTATCACAAACGATTTAATGGGGAAAATTATGTGATGTACGTGCGAACGGAAACGTTTTCCTTGGAGTGACTGTGTGGGATGTATATACGAACGGAAACGTATTTCTTGGATTAACTGTATGAGATGTACATACTAAGGAAATGTATTCCTTGGATTGACTGTGTGGAATGTACATACGGATGAAAACATTTAGCAGGGACTGACTGGGTGGGACGTACTTACGATCGGAAACGATTCCGCCTGTATAATTATATTTTTAGCACCACCGTACGTATAACCGTATTTGATTGCTCGCCGGTCGCACACGACCTCATTTTGCTGAGCGTGTGTGCCAGGAGGGCATATTCCACGGTTTCTGGGTCATGTGGAAAGGACCCCCTGTTGTAGTCACTAGGCGACGGTTCATAACGTTATCGCGGAAAAAGGTTAAAAACCATTTGTATAACACCTGTTGTACCAGTGTACCCGCAGCAATTGTCCTATACGCGGAGCGGAAACCCTAAGAAAGCCTCGAGCTTGAGGAAGACATTTGGGGATCAAGATTGGGATAGGGTTTTGGTAGAGTACGTGGAGCTGCTCGATGGGGAAGGGACCGTGCTCCCCCTCCTCCTGCTCCACCATCGCCGTCTTCTGCTGCGCCGCCGTCGCCGCCATGGGCAACACACTACTCCTAGTAGAGGAGAGAGACGGTCGGTTGGGAGGGAAATGTGGCGCCAGCCAAGGCGGAGAGGAAGAGGCTTTCTTTCTTTTATTGGATCTTCTTCAGGCATGTGAACGGGCCACTACTTACTTTTTCATTTTGAGCAACAGGCCACTACTTACTTGTGAGGCCTAGTGGACCATAACTAGCTTGGGCCTGGCTAGGCTAAGCCCAAAGTTGGAGGCTCGGATGAAAAAGCCACTACAGTCCGTCCGTCCTCCCCAAGAAAAGAAAACTCCGTCCCTACCCCTTATATAAAAAGAAAAGAAGAAGAAGAAAACTCTATCCCAAGGAGAAACTCGCCGCCGTCTCCTCTCCTCTCTACTAGTACTTGGTTCCGAAGAAGAAACACCACCAAGCACCCACCCCGTGTAGTAGAAATAGAAACAAGTGCTTCGAATTGCGATCCGCATCCGCCGACACGATGTTTCTCACGAGGTAATCGATTTCTTCCTCTCCAAGCTCAGCTCAGGATATTGTTATCGATTCCTTGGATCTGTCGCCGACGGCGGGATTGCTGATTCTCATGGGGTTTCTCGGCGTGTGTGTGCAGGACGGAGTACGACCGTGGGGTCAACACCTTCTCCCCGGAGGGGCGGCTGTTCCAGGTCGAGTACGCCATTGAGGCCATCAAGGTGAGTGAGATTCATTGTGGGGGTGGGGGAGGCCAGATTTGTGGGGTTTTGGGCCTGAGGTTGGACATTTAGGATGAGACTGCGGATCTCCGGATTTCGGTGCTGAGGTTGATGTGCCCCTCGCTACATGCTTATGACGCTGATCCTTCTGCTATGGATTGCAGTTGGGCTCCACTGCAATCGGCTTGATGACTAAGGATGGTGTTGTACTGGCTGTTGAGAAACGTGTCACCTCACCGCTGCTGGTAATTTTGCATATCCACTTATTAATTTATATTATTTGTTCCTGTGAAATACTACTATATCCTTCAGCTGTATGCTTGACGACTGTGGATGATCTCTTATGGGCAAAATTGTCCACATTCTTACATAGGTCCATTAGGGTTTTCACTATTATCTTTTTTGTTCAAGATGTCGATATTGTTCTTCAGGGTATATCCAATTTCTTAGTGCTTTAACAGGGTAGGTTCTGGTGTTGTTTAACCTAATTTATGCATTCTGCCAAATATTGACAAATTGATTCATGGCTACTTTACCAGACTGAAAAAACAATGTACTACTGGACAACTATAGAAATATGTAGCTGTTTGTTTTCTCAACACATAACTATCACTTCTTTTATCTTCATAACTTATCGTCAAGGATCACTGGACATGTGATAATTGAATGGATCTTGTGCTCTGCATTATTTTTTGTCCCCCTTTGTCAGACAAGTGTTTTTCTGTTTCTTGTTTGGATGATATGCACAAGTACCTAACGCCCATTTTTTTGCCCATAGCTTGTTTGTGTTAATTAATAAGGATCTATATCAAACTTATATTTAGCGGTAAAAGATAACTGCCTGATGCTGACTGTATTTGATGTTACCTAGTTGCCTTTTATTCCTTGAGGTTCCATCATCCTTCCAACTTTTAGTTCCTATGTTAGGTTGTACCATGCCCAAACTGTTGAACCCTTCAAGTTTTCTTTGCTATGATTATACAGGAACCAAGCAGTGTGGAGAAAATCATGGAAATTGATGAGCATGTCGGCTGTGCCATGAGTGGCCTTATTGCTGACGCCAGAACACTGGTTGAGCATGCTCGTGTTGAGACTCAGGCAAGCTATTTGGTTATTTTACATACATGCAAGTCCTGCCCTCTATTGGTTAACTTCACTTCATATGGTCACAAACAGAATCATAGGTTCTCATATGGGGAGCCAATGACAGTAGAGTCTACCACACAAGCTATCTGTGACTTAGCTTTGCGCTTTGGTGAAGGTGATGAAGAATCAATGGTGAGTCTCATTCTCCTTTTCTATTAATGCAATGACAAAAGGTATTGCACACCTGCAGAAGATGGGAAACAGGATCAGTTACCAGCAGAATCGTTTTTCTGTTGTTGCATCTTCTTTTCCTAAAGGAAGCAATGCTGTATATCACACTTTGATGGCTGCTTACTTCCTATTATAGCAAAAGTATAACTATGGAGGAAGCTGCACATCTTTGTGGAAATTTTTGTAGTGTAATAATTAACATAATAGCCATTTTTTAGGTGACTGCCAAAATTTATGATAAGTTTGTGGATCTAGACCATACCAGCCTGTGTTTGGTTTGGCTTTTGCTGATTATTATCTTCTAGACTAGTTACTTTGTTAACCTGTACTTGCAAAGACACATGAACTAGTCAAAGCAATTTTGTTAATCTTGACTAATTACTTCGCTGTAGTTACCTGCTCACATTTTTCTGTATTTTACACACGTACCAATATCATAGAGTAAGGTTCTGATGTACTTGTTTATTTATGCAGTCACGGCCGTTTGGAGTCTCTCTCCTTATTGCCGGTCATGATGAAAATGGACCCAGCATGTAAGTATTGATCCCTTTAACTCAGTTCATTGGGTTGTCAGTAACTCTTATTGATAATAAACTTTTAGAACCAGTTTGTAAGTATCGATCCCTTTAACTCAGTTCATTGGGTTGTCAGTAACTCATATTGAATAATAAACTCAAATTGAAAAACAGGTGTGGTAGCATGCCGTGTGGTTGTCAGTAACTCTTATTAAATATAAATTTGATTATCTTTATCATAGCAGCTAGAAGTTCAGAAAGCAGAGCAACTAGCTATAACAGAAACAATGCTTTTCTTTGTTTAATATTGCCTTTTTCTAGATTGTCACGTCAATTGTCATCCCTGACCCCTCACCCTCAGTGCTGCCAAAATGATACCTTTTGTTTCCAGTTACATGAATTATAGCCGGTATTAGTTCATGTACACCTACATTTTATGGAGACTATCTGAGAAAAGGAATTCAGCAATAGTTGTTCTAGTGGCCGTTTCCATCATCCCCTGTCTGCTCAATCTTAGTTGATATGATGAAAATAATCAAATTTTACTGCCAAGGTTTCTAGTATAGTTGCTTTACTTTCGAAATTCCAACTGCTGTGTAAGTTGACATGATATTCACTTATAATCAAGGAGAGTTGATATTTCAAAACTGGCATACCAAAGAGTTTGTTATCCAAAAAATTGCTTCGGGGTTTTATATGTTATATTTTCTATCCTTATACATTCATGTATTATTTCTCCCAAGATGAGCAACTATATTCCTGCTTGATGATAAGTCATAAGAATCATGTCTTCCATCTTAACTGAGGTTGTTACCACTTGATTAGATGATGCACTTGAAACAGCTCTTTCCTTTGTGTGGTATTTCTATCTGTCTATGTTGTGAAGTGAGCATCATGTAATTCCTTGTGATGATCAGTTTACAAAGCCAAGTGAACTTTACTAGTATCTCATTGATCAATTATTGTGTCTTACAGGTACTACACAGACCCGTCGGGGACCTTCTGGCAGTGCAATGCCAAGGCAATTGGGTCGGGCTCTGAAGGAGCTGATAGCTCATTACAAGAGCAGTACAACAAGGTATCATAACTAAACTAAACAGGGGATAGACCATAAGTTAGGTGCAAGCATGCAGACCACTTTAGTTCGAGCACTAACAACATGAAAAATTCCCATATCGTTTGGAGAAAATCTGCTGCATGGATCATAGACATAAATTGCATAGCAAGTCTGGATCCAAAATCTGAGCTTAACAGTCTTAGCTATGGCACCAGTCGAACTGCTACTGCTTAGAAGTCTTGAATTTTGCTGTCTACACAGTACGCAGACCTACATACAAAATTTGGTGCCGCGTTATAGCCATGCTTTCAGTAGTTGCCGGAATTCATGCATGCAGAATTGTGCTTGAAAAGAATAATAAGAATTGACATGTTGATGCAGGAACTGACCATCGCTGA
Source organism: Triticum aestivum (assembly GCF_018294505.1). NCBI lineage: Eukaryota > Viridiplantae > Streptophyta > Magnoliopsida > Poales > Poaceae > Triticum > Triticum aestivum. The sequence continues at coordinate 1,101,488 of NW_025225099.1, read as the reverse complement.
GGCAGAGACCATAGCCCTTTCTATCCTGAAGCAGGTTATGGAAGAAAAGGTAGGGTATCTCGACCTTTTCCATATTCCTCACTCGTAGGTTCAATAAATACCATGTCACAGATGCCTAATAATATGTTATCTCTTGAAACAGGTGACCCCGAACAACGTTGACATTGCGAAGGTCTCCCCTAGCTACCACCTCTACACCCCTGCAGAGGTTGAGGCGGTCATCGCGAGGTTGTGAAGGATTGCCACTTTGTGAGACAGCCTCTTGTATTCCCATGAACCCTAAAGCACAATGAACGTATGAACTCTGTTGTGGGTTTGGGTTGTCTGCCTACTGTTGAAGGGATATTAGTGCCTGCTTGGGCGTTGCATCTGATTCTCATCTCCCAGTCCAGTCATGTCTTTGTAGCACTAAGACGTGTCACCAAAAAGAATTACTACACATATTTTTCAGCATTTCCAGCAAGTGCGTAGGTATCGTTGGCTGCATTTGTGTGCATTTGGTTCGTAAACATCTTTACGGGGAGTCGGTGTTTGTACTAGTGGCCTGTTTGCCAGGCTCGTGCGGGAAGAAATTGGCCTGTTTTGTTCCGGGAAGAAATTGGCCCGTTTGGTTGGTTGGGTCGGATCCAAAAGCTGGTTGCTCGCATTAAGCTTTGCTAGGCCCGTGTGGGAAGAAATTGACCTGTTGGGTCGGATCCAAAAGCTGGCCCACACGAAGCTTTAAGCGCCTGTTGCTTGGCTCTGGGGTAACAGCCGAATCGGCTGTTTATGCAACCCAGTCATGTGGGCATGGGCGGTTGGACGCATGGAGATGGTCTTGAGGCATCGTGTTGTTTCCGAAGTCGCTAGATAAATTATGCTCACCTTCCCTCGCATTGGAAGCGTCACTAGCGCACCAGGGCAACGGCGATGAGCCCTTACCCTCTTTCTCTCTCTCTCCCTCTCTCTCTCTCTCTCTCAATTTATTGCATTCGATTCGCGGTTTAGATTGGGTTTCCGGTCACGATTCTGAGTGTTAGGGAAAAACAAGGTACCAGCAAAATGTCTTCATGCCCCCACGGGGCCACTCATACTCTATTACAGGGAATGGAAGGTAAAGACCCAAACGGACGAGCCGTCGTCGGGGGTGTCGGTGTCGATAGCGCCCTCGACTCCGCCGGGCTCCTCCCCGACGAGCGCGGAATGATCCACCAGATTCGCCACGTGCTCTTCCACTCCCTCGCGAGGCTGTCTTGGAGCTCTTCCGAAGATTGATGAAGACATGGGTCGGAGCGTGGCGCAGGAGATCACGACACTCCCTGTGCAGGAGCTCGTTCCACCGGGCAGTGCCAGCCCGCAGCCGATCCACGAGCTTGGTGAAGAATACCATGTAGCTGGCATCGCCAGTCTCGCAAGGATCCACCACCCCCTTGTTTGAAAAGGCTCCTCCTGGGCCTTCCGGTTGGCCTCCATCTTGTATCTCATCTCATGTTTCTCAAGCTTGGCGTTGGCCTTTGCTATGCGGGCGGCGCAGGAGGCCTCGTCGACTGCCATGGTGCGGTCCAGGTTCTCCAGGCGCTTGCGCTTCTCCAGCTCGGAGGCCGTCAGCGCGAGCTCGCGCTCACGAATCCGCATGTCCAGCTCCAGGACTGACACCATGCTCTCGCGCCTGGAGAGTGTCTCCTCACAAGGGGCAAGCCGCGACACGTTTCATGAAGGCCTTCTCCACGGCCTCCGCGTCTTGGATCGCCCCGTCAAGGAGCCCCTTGGCCTTATGGGCTGCCTCTTCACGTTTCTCCTGCGCGGCTCCCTTGTGCCGGTGCCCCAGCTTGACGGCCACGCTGAGATGCCACCAACCCACCGCAAGGCGCGCCCGCTCCTGTCGAAGATTCACCTCCTCAGCCACAAGGCCGGCCTCAAGGCTGGAGAGGGATGATCTGGCGTGACGCAGAGTCCCGCGCTGTAGCAGGGCACTACTACCTATGAGCGCCAGGGCCCAGGGTGCGCCTGGCCCCTCTTCACACTCCATTTCCGCCGGCTGCGAGGGCCTGGGGCTGTGGCCCCTCCTAGCCCAGCATGATCTTCGCTTGTGGGAACCTCCTCCCTCGCTGGGGGTGGGATGATCCCCTTGGTCCGGGCCTCCGCGTCTGCGGAACCGGGGCTCGGTGTAGCCACCTCCAGCGCTTGCCGCACTCACGAGCGCTTGGGGCTTGTAAGGGTCGCTCCGTCAGCGCCCGCCGCCCTACTTGATGCGGGGTCCTCCGAGGGGCGCGACCTCGTGGCGCTCCGTGGGGCACTGCCTTCCCCTATGTCGGGCACCTCCAGCGCCATCTTCCCCGCGATGGCCCCCTCCAGGGGCCCACTTGCTTCCATGG